>NC_084549.2:22902500-22970000 GCF_033978685.3 Nerophis lumbriciformis | reverse complement strand
TGCCACCGCCTCTGTCCATGGTGCTGAGGAAAGAGCACCATCAGACGGGCGTGTGGCAGTGCTGACAGGCGAGACACAGCTGGCAGGTGATTAGATTTCACAGGTGGTACATGGTAATCTAATCATCTGTTGTCTTTAACAGTAAGCGGCCGGGAGCAGGAGGGGAGAGAGGATACGGACGTGACTGAAAGGTCGCGTTCTGCTGGAGAAAACTTTTGTTAAAAACCTACATTTATTAAAACCTTGTTAAAAACTGCACGCTTGGCTCTTGTGCCGTGTCTGACAGTGGAGCTGCGAGGAGGCAACTTCCACAATTTTATTATGAATTAATGAGAAAAAAGAGAACATTTTGCAAGATTTGTTTTTCATTAGAATAAAGTCAGACTATATAACAAGAACATTTTCATTTGACAAAAAAAAAAAAGTATTTTGAGAAAAAAGGCCTAATGTTACAAAGTTGTCATTTCATAAAAATATAAAGTCATAAAAAAGTCATACTTTTTCCAAGAACAAAGTCATGTAAAATAATAATTTTATATCGTAATCTAATGAGAACTATGCTAAGTAAAATATTTTTGGGCAAATACATAAGTGGTTACAAGTAAAGAAGTAGTATACATTTACATGATTTGAGTGATACTATATCGAGAATATTTTGAATCGTAACCTTCTGAGAACAAAGTCAAATATTGAGAAAAAAACTATTAGAAAGGAAAATCCTGATGGTGTAATAAAAATTATTGTAAAAACTCAGTATTTTACAGCAAATAAGTAGTTGTACAACAAAAAAAAGTAGTACTTGTACAGGAAAAAAGTGGTAAGTAAAAATAATATATTTGTATCAAGTCATCGATTTAACGAGAAAAAAGTTGAAAAACAAAGAGCAAATACTTTTATGAGAAAAAAAAGTCAAACTATTAAGAGAATAAAGTTCTCATATTGCGAGAAAAAAAATAACAACTCAATATTACAAGAAAAATGTTTTCATTTTAAAAGAACCAAGTTGTAATAGGCTATGAAAAAATGTGTTATTACCAGAATAAAAGTAGTAAAAACTGTTGCAACATAATGAGAGTACTGTTGTCATTTTACAAGGATGAGGTTGTAGTTT
Source organism: Nerophis lumbriciformis (assembly GCF_033978685.3). NCBI lineage: Eukaryota > Metazoa > Chordata > Actinopteri > Syngnathiformes > Syngnathidae > Nerophis > Nerophis lumbriciformis. The sequence goes on along the minus strand of NC_084549.2, from coordinate 22,968,889 downwards.
TAAAAGAATAATGTCATAATTTATCGACAATTAACGTAATTTACGGACTATAAACTGCTACTTTTTCTGTAAGCTTTGAACCCTGCGCTTTATACATATACATTTTATTTTTTTTATGGGTTCACAAGTGTCACATGCCGCCTATAAACTTAGCCTCATCACATCAAACCAATAAAATTGTTCACATTAATTTAAATGCACTAACGCAATCATTCAGTCAGCCATTTAGCGCATTATGGACTCACCCTCGCCATGGAGAAGAAGCAACAAAATGCACAAGACGCAGACACAAAGCCAAAGACGATTGACCCGGCCATCGAAAAAATAAACATCCATCAGTAACAGGGCCCAAAAGGCCTGACTGCCGCAATTTTAACCGCGTACAGGAGAAGGACAAAGATGAAGACCGCGATCAAAGACTCGTCCGGTGGTCTACTATATGTCGTGTTACCTCTCTTACATCTGTGAATAAACACCCTGTGTAAATATTCCATGTTTTAATGCGTACACCTGCGTATATACACCAATATACTATATGTACAAAATAACATTTGTTCAGAAATTAAGTAGGTGCGGTTTACATTTAAATGAGCCCAAAAGTCCGTAAATTACATCATTGTACAGATTGAAAAGTCATTAAAAGGATTTTGCAAACATTAAGGCCTTGAATGGCATTAAAAAGCCCTGAGATCGGTAGGCTGTGAGTTCAAACCCCGGCCGAGTCATGCCAAAGACTACAACAATGGGACCCATTACCTCCCTGCTTGGCACTCAGCATCCAGGTTTGGAATTGGGGGTTAAATCACCAAATGATTGCCGGGCGCGGCCACCGCTTATACTCACTGCTCCCCTGTGGGGATGGGTCAAATGCAGAGGATAATTTCACCACACCGAGTGTGTGTGTGACAATCATTGGCACTTTAACTTTAACTTTTTAACTTTAACTTTCTAACTTTTAACTTTAAACATTTTTATGACCGCAATCGGCAACAAAAAAGACAACAAAACAAACCACTTGACTCGGTTTTTCCAATTGGGTGGAAAAAAATGCACTTCAAATTGTTTAATATTTAGTGAAGTGCAATTATGGCAGACAAATATTGAGATTCCATTTTATTTATGTTTGTTTACCTATTTAGGATAATTGATAGGTTGATTGGCAACACTAAATTGGCCCTAGTGTGTGAATGTGAGTGTGAATGTTGTCTGTCTATCTGTGTTGGCCCTGTGATGAGGTGGCGACTTGTCCAGGGTGTACCCTGCCTTCCGCCCGATTGTAGCTGAGATAGGCTCCAGCAACCCCGAAGGGAATAAGCGGTAGAAAATGGATGGATGGATGGAAGTTATTGAACTTCCAGTTATAATGGTTAAAAATTCTAAAGTAATGAAACATATTTTTATTGCATTTAAAAAGGTTTACTTCCATTGTTATTATTATATCTCATTATATAATAAGATGTAATAATATATGATAGAAAATTGCATGCTTAATTGGGCCACAGTTAATGTAAACTTCAACTAATCAACATTACTAATGTCAAATACAATTTTGTTTATACAAACAATTGTATGCTTTTGACTATAATAACAATCTGCAGTTGGACATGGGCATTAAAATAGTTTTAAGTTGCATTAAAAAAATATTAAATTAGATTTGCAGAAACCCTGTTGCATTACGACCATAAAGATGTAAGAATGTTAACATCAGCATTTATGGTAGGTGAATCTCCAGTAGGGACATTATTTATTATTTTTATCAATATTTTATTCATGTAAAGTCTCTATAAGCCCTCTGCACAGATTTGACACGCACTTATAAAAACAAGATTTATGCCCTCACCACATCACGCTTCGAAGTTTGCAATTTCACTACAATGCGATTTTCAAAATTCCTTTTAAAGCATATTGTACATTATTGTACAAGAAATCAAACATTTTCAAGCATAGAAACGGCAAAATGTACTACAAATATTATTACGAGAATAACATTGGTGTCATGATCCGTGGTCCGGATTATGTTTTTGTTATTTTCTGTTAAGTTTGGACTCTTTTAGTTCCTGTTTGTGACATGTCTGAGTTTGGTTTGGTTACCATGGTTACTTATTATATCCACCTGACTCTGATTAGTGTTCGACCGCTCACCTGCTTCGCGAGCACTAATCAGAGGCATTATTTAAGCCTGCCTTTGCCAGTCAGTCGGCGTGGCGTCATTGTTCGATTCATGCCGTGTCCACGTAAGTCGTGTTTATTTCATGCCACAGTTTTGTGTTTGTTCCAAGCCATAGTTTATGCTGTTTGTTTCATGCCACAGTTTTGTGTTTGCACCACGCCATAGTTTATGTTTGTTTACCTCATGCCCTGCCAAGATTTCTTGAGAAGATTAAAATCATCTCCTACCTCACGCTGTTGTCCGTTCTGCATTCCCGGGAGAACGACCCCGCAGTGAGCCAATTGTTGATGACTGATGATAACAACCAAACCCAACCCCCCCCCCCCCCCTCACCCCCCTCCACACCCCAGATTGTAAATAATGTAAATAATTCAATGTGATGATCTTGTGTGATGACTGTATTATGATGATAGTATATATCTGATAGTATATATCTGTATCATGAATCAATTTAAGTGGACCCCGACTTAAGCAAGTCGAAAAACTTATTCGGGTGTTACCATTTAGTGGTCAATTGTACGGAATATGTACTTCACTGTGCAACCTATTAATAAAAGTCTCAATCAATCAATCAAAAAGCCGCAAAACCCCTCGTGACAATTGGCCATTATGATAACAAACAAATCAGAGTGTACTGGTCGGTATTGTGGCCACTGATTGGCTCAGTCTATGTGTGTTATTTCATGTCTAGAGGGCTCTCATAATGTTAAAAAACATTATTTAGTTGTTTTTTTTATCCTGCAGCCATGAAAATATTTAAATTTATAGTTAATAATTCCTACTTTGTGGAAATTCATGAGGGTTTACTGTAGTCCAGTGGTTCTTAACCTGGGTTCGACCGAACCCTCGGGGTTCGGTGAGTCGGGCTCAGGGGTTCGGCGGAGGTCAAAACACACCCGACTCATCGTGTAAATAAAAACTTCTCCCTATCGGAGTATTACGACGTATATACGGCAACAGCAGAAGTCAGACTGATTTGCAGGTGTGTAATTTGTTGTGAGTTTATGGTTTTGTTGTTTGAACAAGGTGATGCACAAAATGAACCGTGCACCAGTAAAAAAACATGGTAACACTTTAGTACGGGGAACATACCGTATTTTTCGGAGTATAAGTCGCACCGGAGTATAAGTCGCACCTGCCGAAAATGCATAATAAAGAAGGAAAAAAACATATATAAGTCGCACTGGAGCCCGGCCAAACTATGAAAAAAACTGCGACTTATAGTCCAAAAAATACGGTATTCACCATTAACAAGTTGCTTATTAACATGCAAATTAAAACATATTGGCTCTTAACTAGTCATTATTAAGTACTTGTTAATGCCTTATTCGGCATGGCCTTATTATAACCCCAACCCTCTAACCCTAACCAAATAACTTTAAATTAAGTCTTTGTTACCTAGAATATGCTCCCCATACTAAAGTGTTACCAAAAACATATAACTTTGTCTTGAATTTAAAAAATGTTTTTATTTTTTATTTTTCACTAAAAAAGGGTTTGGTGAATGCGCATATGAAACTGGTGAGGTTCGGTACCTCCAACAAGGTTAAGAACCACTGCTGTAGTCTAATATCTACGTAATTTAAAATCTGGACATCTTCAGATAAAAATAAGCTTTTTTCTAGAAAAAAATATGACTTTTTTTTAATTGGAATTGTGTCTTTTTAGTGCATCTCCTATACTCCTTCATATAAGTGAGGCCTCAATGAACAATCCAACTTCTTAAGTACATTCTTGTCATGTATAACAATCCGTGTTTTTTGTACGGTTGCTGCAATGGCAAACGTACAAACGTTTGAGTTTCTTTTTGAAAATGATTATCATGCACGATGCATTTTAAATAAGCCGCCCCCCACACTCATCCAGAAATAGCTTAATCCACAAGCTGGAAAAAAACAACACTTCTTTTGAATACATTGAAAATAAATAATTCTCTATCAGACACAGTTGCTGCTGCACTTTGGTTATACAGTTCATAAGGCGCTGGATTTTTTTGGAGGGGATTTTTTTCCGATGTTTGCCGTCTTCTATATCAGACTACTATGTAAATGCATGAGGTCACCCGCATGCTCTGCAGAAGGTTGATAAGGAGGTCCTCGACATGAAGACCACCATGCAAAGTCAAGAGAGTTAAAACAGGCTTCTAATTCTCTCGCATCTGCACATGAAATAAACACGCAGCTCATCTCACAGGCACAGAGACACACGTACAGTCCCTTGTACGGCTTATCTGAAGAAGAACCGAAGGGGTGCATAAGCGTGCCAATTAAGGAGGCAAACAAATAATTAAGATCATGTTGTTGAGACGCGGCGGGGGGGGCTGAAAATGTCTAAACAAAGTCATTTCACGGCCTTCAGAGACGTAATGAGAGATGACAAGGAATGCATTACATCACAGCCGGTAGGAGGGGAGTAAAAACAACCTAAAAGTACAGCGTTGCAAAAACAAGAAAAATGTTTGTGTAGCATTCAAATGAAGCCTGTTAGCAATGTCACGCACACATTCACACACACGAGGACCCCTACTGCATCCATCATGGCGTCCTTCCTTTCCTGCCTGGCTGGAGGAGAGAGCTGGTGGCGGGATGGCCGGAGCTGGAGTCGGGCTCGAAGGGTACACAATCGCCGGTGTCACACGTCCCTGCGGGTCCTCTCGGCCCCGGGGAGCCGGGAGGACCTTGAGAAGCTGCCCCAGGAGGACCTTGGTAAAAAAAATAAAAATAACATAAATGACATTGCTATCATTGCGTGTCAATTTTATTTGGACATTAATAAAGTGTCTTTCTGTTTGGTGTTTACTCGCTTTTATAACAGGGGTGTCCAGATGCAACTTTTTTTTTACTGCAATAATAATATGGAGTGCATGAGAAAGTAGAAGATAAAATCTACCTGTATGTCTCTTTCATACTTGCCAACCCTCCCGGATTTTCCAGGAGACTCCCGAAATTCAGCGCCTCTCCCGAAAACCTCCCGGGACAAATTTTCTCCCAAAAATCTCCCGAAATTCAGGCGGAGCTGGAGGCCACGCCCCCTCCAGCTCCATGCGGACCTGAGTGACGTGTCGACAGCCTGTTTTCACGTTCGCTTTCCCACAATATAAACAGCGTGACTGCCCAATCACGTTATAACTGTAGAATGACATTTGTCCCGATTAATATTTTTGACCTCAGATCTCCTCCAATACTTTGACAATAGATTATAGAACTGGAAATGTTTAAGTGACTGAAGTAAACATACTAATACATTTTTATAAAGCTTATCTGAATTAATTTAAAATGTACTGGCATTGTTGTAAATCAGATGATGTATTATATTTGTCGTATTGAATTGAATACATTTTTTGGTGGGTGCCATGATTATGTATAAAAGTAGCTTCCATGAAATGCTCAGTCATTCACAAACAAGGATGGGCTGAGGGTCACCACTTTGTCAACAAATGCCTGAGCAAATTGTCGAACGGTTGAAGAACAACATTTCTCAACAAGCTATTGCAATGAATTTAGGGATTTCACCATCTACGGTCCGTAATATAAGGTTCAGAGAATCTGCAAAAATCACTGCATGTAAGCGGCAAGGCTGAAAACCAACATTGAATGCCCATGGCCGATCCCTCAGGTGGTACTGCATCAAAAACCGACATCAGTGTGTAAAGGATATCACCACATGGGCTCAGGAACACTTCAGAAAACCACTGTCAGTAACTACAGTTTGTCGCTACATCTGTAAATGCAACTTAAAACTCTACTATGCAAAGCGACAGTCATTTATCAACAACACCCAGAAACGCCGCCGGCTTCGCTGGGCCCGAACTCATCTAAGATGGACTGACGCAAAGTGGAAAAGTCCACATTTCAAATTGTTTTTGGAAACTGTGGACGTCGTGTCCTCCGGACCAAAGATGAAAAGAACCATCCGGACTGTTATAGGCGCAAAGTTCAAAAGCCAGCATCTGTGATGGTATGAGGGTGTATTAGTGCCCAAGGCATGGGTAACTTACACATCTGTGAAGGCACCATTAATGCTGAAAGGTACATACAGGTTTTGGGGCAACATATGTTGCCATACAAGCAACATCTTTTTCATTGTTGGTTGTTGATTGATTAAACCAGAGGTGTCAAACTCGTTTTCATTGAGGGCCACATCGCAGTTATGGTTGCCCTAAGAGGGCCGCATTTAACAATGAGTAATATAGGAATGTACATGTATATATATATAATACATTAAGCTGCAAAAAAAAAATATTACATTTTATTTTAAAAACTGGCAGCTCAGTCACCAGAATGTTACAGTGAAAGCAGTGTTTTTATTTTTATTTTTTTACAGCATATAAGAAATGGAATAAATGGAATGGAATGGAGAAACAATACCGCTGTTTTTAGCAGTAAAATTCATGCAACAGAGCTGCCAGTTGTTTTTTTTTTACCGTAAAATCTTGTTTCAATGTTTTTTTTTTTTTTTTTTTTAATGTTTCAGTGTTTTACTGTATATGAAAAAAAACAGTACCAAAGTTGATTTTACAGTAAAAAACTCAGTTGGTGGATTTAACCGTAAAATCTATTGTCAATTTTACAGTGTACAATTTGATTGATAATTTGTTTTGAAATCATAAGTCAAGCAGATATTTAAGTACAGTATTTACCTTTATTTTAACAAAAAATATATTTGCAATACATGATAATATAATATTTGGATTTTGATAATATTGAATTTTAAAATATATGCAATTGCAAGCACTATATGCTTTTTAATGTCAAAAGGGAAATAAATATATTTAGTAAGAAAAGATTAAGCATTTTATTAGCGCATATTATTTACAGGCTTTCGCGGGCCACTTAAAATAATGTGGCGGGCCAGATTTGGCCCCCGGGCCTTGAAGTTTGACACCTGTGGATTAAACGTTGTCAGAAAGCATGTTGTTTCAACATTAGGTTTGAGTTGCTCCACATCAGGACCTAATTCAACAAGTTCTCAACGTTGTTTTATTATCTTGTGCCTGTTGGGATACTGATACTGGACTGGGTATCGTTAGTGTCAACAACTGGATCGACCACACTTTAGCGCTTAACTTCTTGGGTCGTCATGCTCTGTGTGTGTGTAGCATGCTTAGTCATTCCTTGTTCTCTAGTCCTCCAGTGATAATTATACTTGGAAAAAACATAGTTTATTTCCCACCATGGTGGTTGATTGAGACTTTTATTAGTAGATTGCACAGTACAGTACATATTCCGTACAATTGACCACTAAATGGTAACACCCGAATAAGTTTTTCAACTTGTTTAAGTCGGGGTCCACGTTAATCAATTCATGATGAGGATTAGTATGTTAGAAGCGGCTTCGCACTGTGGATAGACGACACGTTCGTCACAGCTTGCTCTCAAATTTGGAATTCATGCAACTCCTGCATGTGTGTGACAAGGAATATGGAACTGCAACTGTCTCCCTGAGCGTGCGTCCCTTTTGAAGGACTCTTTCACGCGACTACAATCATTCACACGTTTAACACTGGGGCACGGCTGGACTCTGCAGCTCATCATGGATCAGTTAAAAAAATGCACACAACGGCCCTGAACCGATCGGAACATCTCTAGTTAAAATGATAAAAATGAATAAAGAAAACTACGTCAGGAGGTTGCCTACAGCCACATTTTCGTTCCCCCCAAAATTGTTTGGCTGCCTCATGTAATCACGAAACAGGACGTGACTCGCTAACATTGCAGGCGGACACAAGCCATGACAGTCCACCGTTATCTTTTCACCTTGTTACCACAGTTCTGGGAGGGAAGTGTAGAGATGTCCGATAATGGCTTTTTTGCCGATATCCCATATTCCCATATTGTCCAACTCTTAATTACCGATTCCGATATCAACCGATACCGATATATACAGTCGTGGAATTAACACATGCACCGCTGGATGCATTAAACAATGTAACAAGGTTTTCCAAAATAAATCAACTCAAGTTATGGAAAAAAAATGCCAACATGGCACTGCCATATTTATTATTGAAGTCACAAAGTGCATTTTTTTTTTTTAACATGCCTCAAAACAGCAGCTTGGAATTTGGGACATGCTCTCCCTGACAGAGCATGAGAAGGTTGAGGTGGGCGAGGTTGGGAGGGTGGGAGAGGGTTGAGGTGTGGTTGCTAGGGGGTAGCGGGGAGTGTATATTGTAGCATCCCGGAAGAGTTAGAGCTGCAAGGGGTTCTGGGTATTTGTTCTGTTGTGTTTATGTTGTGTTACGGTGCGGATGTTCTCCCGAAATGTGTTTGTCATTCTTGTTTGGTGTGGGTTCACAGTGTGGCGCATATTTGTAACAGTGTTAAAGTTGTTTATACGGCCACCCTCAGTGTGACCTGTATGGCTGTTGACCAAGTATGCCTTGCATTCACTTGTGTGTGTGAAAAACCGTAGATTTAATGTGATTGGGCCGGCACGCAAAGGCAGTGCCTTTAAGGTTTATTGGCGCTCTGTACTTCTCCCTACGTCCGTGTACACATTAGCGTTTTAAAAAGTCGTAAATTTTACTTTTTGAAACCGATACCGATAATTTACGATATTACGTTTTAAAGCATTTATCGGCCGATAATATCGGCAGTCCGATATTATCGGACATCTCTAGGGAAGTGTTGACCCCATTCCAGAATAAAAACATGTCATGGCCCTGGTTGATGTCATCATTTGAATGTACGGCGTGGCGCAGTGGAAGAATGGCCGTGCGCGACCCGAGGGTCCCTGGTTCAATCCCCACCTAGTACCAACCTCGTCATGTCCGTTGTGTCCTGAGCAAGACACTTCACCCTTGCTCCTGATGGGTGCTGGTTAGCGCCTTGCATGGCAGCTCCCTCCATCAGTGTGTGAATGTGTGTGTGAATGGGTAAATGTGGAAGTAGTGTCAAAGCGCTTTGAGTACCTTGAAGGTAGAAAAGCGCTATACAAGTACAACCCATTTATCATTTATTTATTCATTCATGTTACCATGTGTCCTCTGCCTGCTGCATGGAGAGTTTAGGGTTATATCGCCTTTTATTGCTTTTATTTGGATCCATTTGTCTCCACGTCGTGACAAGAGAGACATTTCCTCGCCATAACAGAAGCAGATATGTATTCCATGTTACCAAGCAACAGCATGCAGTGGCAAAGCAATCCAAACACCACTTTAGCTTTTCTCTGAGATGCGTATAGAGCACCAGCAGCCTTTCTTTAGCATGGCTCTCTCTAAGCCTTCAATTACAGCATCCATCTCATGAGCGGGCCGCTCACATCACATCCCAGCGAGGCAGCCTTCTCTGCAGCCGATGCAAAAGGGAATCGCACATCCTGCCGCGTTATTTTCCTCCCCCCACCCGAAAACACAACTTGGCCTTTTCATCACCCCCGCTATCCATCTCCTGCCTAACTGCTCGCACACAAACTGTCTGCAGCGCTCTGCTTGTTATACCCTCACGATTTTTGCAAATGTGTGCGTGGGCCATGGCGTTTCTGGTTTGACCTGCAACACCAAGAGAATTATAATATTATTTACACGGTAGCTACAAACTCCAAAACCAGTGAAGTTGGCACGTTGTGTAAATCGTAAATAAAAACAGAATACAATGATTTGCAAATCCTTTTTAACCTATATTCAATTGAATAGACTGCAAAGACAAGATACTTAACGTTCAAACTGGTAAACTTTGTTATTTTTTGCAAATATTAGCTCATTTGGAATTTGATGCCTGCAACATGTTTCAAAAAAGCTGGCACAAGTGGCAAAAAAGACTGAGAAAAATGAGGAATGCTCATCAAACACTTATTTGGAACATCCCACAGGTGAACAGGCTAATTGGGAACAGGTGGGTGTGATGATTGGGGATGGGGCGAGGGTCACCACTTTGTGAAAAAATGCGTGAGCAAATTGTCCAACAGATTAAGAACAACATTTCTCAATGAGCAAGGAATTTAGGGATTTCACCATCTACGGTCCGTAATATCATCAAAAGGTTCAGAGAATCTAGAGAAATCACTGCACATAAGCAGCATGCCCGTGACCTTTGATCCCTCAGGTGGTACTGCATCAAAAAGCATCATCAGTGTGTGAAGGATATCACCACATGCGCTCAGGAACACTTCAGAAAACCACTGTCAGTAACTACAGTTGGTCGCTGCATCTGTAAGTGCAAGTTAAAACTCTACTTTGCAAAGTGAAAGCCATTTATCAACAACACCCACAAATTATGCCGGCTTCGCTGGGCCCAAGCTCATCTAAGATGGACTGATGTAAAGTGGAAAAGTGTTCTGTGGTCTGACGAGTCTGCATTTCAAATTGTTTTTCGAAACTGTGGACGTTGTGTCCTCCGGACCAAAGAGGAAAAGAACCATCCGGATCGTTATAGGCGCAAAGTTGAAAAGCCAGCATCTGGGATGTTACGAGGGTGTATTAATGCCCAAGGCATGGGTAACTTACACATCTGTGAAGGCACCATTAATGCTGAAAGGTACATACAAGTTTGAGAGCAACATATGTTGCCATCCAAGCAATGTTATCATGGACGCCCCTGCTTATTTCAGCAAGACAATGCCAAGCCACGTGTTACAATAGCGTGGCTTCATAGTAAAAGAGTGCGGGTACTAGACTGGCCTGCCTGTAGTCCAGACCTGTCTCCCATTGAAAATGTGTGGCGCATTATGAAGCCTAAAATACCACAACGGAGACCCCCGGACTGTTGAACAACTTAAGCTGTACATCAAGCAAAAATGGGAAAGAATTCCACCTGAAAAGCATCAAAATTTGGTCTCCTCAGTTCCCAAATGTTTACTGAGAAGGAAAGGCCATGTAACACAGTGGTAATAATGCCCCTGTGCCAACTTTTTTACAATGTGTTGCTGCCATTAAATTCAAAGTTAATTATTATTTGCAAAAAAAATCTAGTTTCTTAGTTCGAACATTAAGTATCTTGTCTTTGCAGTCTATTCAATTGAATATAAGTTGAAAAAGATTTGCAAATCATTGTATTCTGTTTTTATTTACGAATTACACAACGTGCCAACTTCACTGGTTTTGTATTATTGAGAAGGAAAACACATTTTCTAAGTACCATCTTTAATGGGTATTTATTAGGAAATAACATATATTTGGTAACTTTATTGGGTGTTTATTGAGTACCATATTTGGTAACCTCACTGGAAAGTCACAATCTCACCGCACATATATTTCAAATTTCTAGTCAAAATATCTAAACAAACTTAATACAAGTCCCCTGAATTGTAATTTTCCAGTGAGATTACAAGCAAAAAAAAGTTTTTTTAAGAGGGGCATTTTTCCAGTGAATTCAGCCGATGTTTACTGGGTAAAGTACCACATTTAATAGGATGGAATTAGTTTTTATGGAGCAAATAACCAGATTTGGTCAATTTAGTGGTTTTGTATTAGGTAAAGTAACTATAGATGGTGTTTATTGTGTAAAGAAGTTAACTTTTGGGGGGTTTATTGAGCAAAGAAACATAATTGTTAACTTTTGTGGGTGTTTGATAAGAAGGGTGCAAAATACATTCAGTGAGTGTTCGTTAGGTAAAGTACCATATTTGGTAACTTTAGGTGGGGTTTACTCAGTAAATAATCAAATTTGGTAACTTTAGGTGGGGTTTACTCCATAAATAATCACATTTGGTAACTTTAGGTGGGGTTTACTCCTTAAATAATCAAATTTGGTAACTTTAGTGGATGTTTATTAATCAGAATCAGAATCAGAATCAGAATCAGCTTTATTGTCATTACGCAAGGTAATGAGATTGAGGCCATTCCATACAGTGCGATGTGTGCATGCTAGAAAAACAATGTGCAAATATATAGAAATATAAAAATAAGTACAGAAGTTAACTTGTTGGGGTAATTATTGGGCAAATTCGGTAACTTTTGTGTGTGTTTATCAGAGGTGTGGACTCGAGTCACATGACTTGGACTCGAGTCAGACTCGAGTCATGAATTTGATGACTTTAGACTCGACTTGACAAAATGTAAAAAGACTTGCAACTCGACTTAGACTTTAACATCAATGACTTGTGACTTCACTTGGACTTGAGCCTTTTGAATTGACATGACTTGACATGACTTGCTACTTTCCCCAAAACCCAAAGATGAAAAAGTTATTCGGGAGCGCTCCGTATTTTTCATTGTGTACTTGTCTATCAGCGTTGCGTGTGTCAGCTGGTGTGGTCTCAGTACAACAGCCAATCAAATTAGATCTACTTTGTTTTCATCACACAGCATTCATCCAATCAAATTGCAGGACAACCAACGAAGAAGACATGTCCAAACCACACGCCAGTGAACAAAAAATGATACCTAAAATAATTTTGTTTGGGTATAAAAATTACGAGGTGGTCAACACAAAACGGTTTGCAATATGCAACACATGCGGTTCGAAAATTACTGATGGAGAGGAAACAACTTCCAACTTCGTCCGGCATTTGAAGTTGCACAAAGAACGGTAAGTTTTGAATGTAAGATAACGTTTATTGGCTAAGTAACGTGACTTTTATTTGCTGTGTAGTTAAATCAGTGAGGCTGTAAACTCACTGCTAACGTTATAACGTTATTGCAAACACGGGAATCTGTTGCAGTTCACTACCTTATTCATACTTTTTGTTCAGTGATTTTTTTTAAGCAGGGTTAGTCAATATATCACACGTAACGTTAGACGGCGGTCAGCAGCACCGCGCATTTTAGCCACCTAAAAAAAGACAAAAATAGTAAAATAAAGGTCAGTTAAAATGTATACTATATTATGAATATGTGTACCGTTTTAGCTAGCTTTCTGACATACTGTTGGTTGTTTACCTGAATTACCTCAGTGGTCCCCAACCACCGGGCCGCGGCCCGCTACTGGTCCGTGGATCGATTGGTATCGGGCCGCACAAGAAATATATATATATATATTTTTTTCTTTTTTTAATTAAATCAACATAAAAAACACAAGATACACTTACTAGTAGTGCACCAACCCAAAACAACTCTCTCCCCCCTTTTGTTCTGGGCATTGAACATGAAGACTCTTCCTTCACTGTTCCGAGTGGCCATGAGAGTCTTGGCAGTGCCTGCCTCCAGTGCTCCAGTGGAGCGAGTTTTCAGCCATGGTGGCATCATACTACGCCCCCATCGTGCACAAATGACTGACAGACTCTTGGCTAATTTGGTCTTTTGCAAATGCAATGCAGCATAGGGCCCTGACATATAAAAAGTACAACTTTTTTGTTATGTTCACGTATATGTCATGTTTTTTCAATGTTAACACTTTTGTACAAATAAGTACATTTGCACTTTATTTTTCAATGTGTTTGTTCTGTAAAGGAATGAGTTAATGTTTAAAATGACTGGTTAATAGTGCTATTATAAAGTGCAATGTCAGCACAATTTTCTTTCCTGCAATTTAAAATGCACTTGTTTTAATAAATAAATACAGCGTTTGAAAAGCATACACAATCTGTGTTAATATATTAGTCTGTGGTTAAAAGGACTTGAAAGGACTCGAAACTCAAAATGCAGGACTTAGGACTTGACTTGAGACTTTCCAGTCTTGACTTTGGACTTGACTCGGGGCTTGCCTGTCTTGACTCGGGACTTGACTCGGACTTGAGGGCAAAGACTTGAGACTTAATTGTGACTTGCAAAACAATGACTTGGTCCCACCTCTGGTGTTTATCGAGTAAATTATCATATTTGGTAACTTTAGCAGCTTTTTATTGAGCAAAGATGTTAACTTTTTTGGGTGATTATTGGATAAATAGTCACATTAGGTAACTTTTGAGGATGTTTATCGAGTAAATAATCATGTTCGGTAACTTGAACAATGTTTATTGAGCGAAGAAAGTAACTTTTTTGGATGATTATTGCGTAAATAATCATATTCAATAACTTTCATGGGTGTTGATTGAGTAAAGAAGTAACTTTTTTGCGTGTTTATTGAGAAAATAAATGTATTTGGAAACTTTAACAGCTGCTTATTGAACATATACTCATATTTAGTAATTTAAATGGGTGTTTATTAAGCAAAGAAACAAAGTATTTGGTATATTTTGTCGCTGTTCGATGAGAAAGGAAGCATATTTAGTAACTTAAATTGGTGTTTATTGCGTAAATAATCATATTTGGTAAATTAAGGTGGTGTTTATTTAGTAAATAATCATATCTGGTAGTTTTAATGGGGGTGTTTTGAGTAAATAATTATATTTAGTCATTTAAGTGGGTGCATATCAAGTAAAGAAGGCATCTTTTTGGGGGTGTTTATTGGGTAAATACCCTTATTTGATAACTTTAGTGGGTATTTATTGAACAAATACTCATATTTAGTCATTTAAATGGGTGTTTATTAAGAAAAAAAACATATAATATTTGGTATATTTTGTGGCTAATGAGAAAGAAAGCATACTTAGTAACTTTAATTGGTGTTTATTGAGTAAATAATATTTGATAAATTAAGGCGATGTTTATTATTTGTTAGCTTTAATGGGCTTGTATTGAGTAAATAATCATATTTGGACATTTAGGTGGGTGTATATCAAGTAAAGAAGGTAACTTTTTGGGGTGTATATTGGGTAGATACCCTTATTTGATAACTTAAGTGGGTGTTTATTGAACAAATACTCATATTTAGTCATTTAAATGGGTGTTTAATAAGCAAAGAAACATACAATATTTGGTATATTTTGTGGCTGTTTGATGAGAGGGAAAGCACAGTTAGTAACTTTAATTGGTGTTTATTTAGTAAATAATATTTGATGAATTAAGGTGGTGTTAATTTATTAAATAATCATATCTGGTAACTTTAATGGGGTTTTATTGAGTAAATAATCATATTTGCCAACTTTAGTGGGTGTGTATTGAGTAAAAAAGGTAACTTTTTGGGGTGTTCATTGGGTAAATACCCTTATTTGATAACTTTAGTGGGTGTCTATTGAACAAATACTCATATTTAGTAATTTAAATGGGTGTTTATTAAGCAAAGAAACATACAAGATTTGGTATATTTTGTGGATGTTTGATGAGAAAGAGAGGATATTTAGTAAATGTAATTGGTGTTTATTGAGTATATAATATTTGATAAATTAAGGTGGTGTTTATTTAGTAAATAATTATATCTGGTAGCTTTAATGGGGTTGTATTGAGTAAATAATCATATTTGCCAACTTTAGTGGGTGTGTATTGAGTAAAGAAGGTAACTTTAAGGGGTGTTCATTGGGTAAATCCCCTTATTTGATAACGTTAGTGGGTGTTTATTGATTGATTGATTGAATTATTTATTTCAAACCTGCACAGTACAACAACACACATTTTTTTTTTTTTACATTTTCGCAGGGACATTTATGCAAGGATTGAAAAGGGGTTGGATGAAGCAGATGCTTATAGTATCCCAACCCCTCTCACTCATTCCACATTTAACATAAACAATATAATACAAGAACAATACTATACAAACAAAAACAAGAAAAGCTCCTGTACACTAACAATACAATAGTACCACTGTTACTATGAGACAAGACAAGACGAGACAAAACATTGATATTAAGCAAGGAAACATACAATATCTGGCAAATTTTGTTGGTGATGAGAAAGGAACCATATGTAGTAGCTGGTGTTGTCCCGGTACCGGTACCAAAATGTATTTCGATACTTTTCGGTACTTTTCGATACTTTTCTCAATAAAGGGCACCACAAAAAATTGCATTATTGGCTTTATTTTAAAAACAAATCTAACGATACATTAAACATAAGTTTCTTATTGCAAGTTTGTGCTTAAATAAAATAGTGAACCTACATTACAACTTGTCTTTTAGTAGTAAGTAAACAAACAAAGGCTCCTAATTTAGTCTGCTGACATATGCAGTAACATATTGTGTCATTACTCATTCTATTATTTTGTCAACATTATTAAGGACAAGTGGTAGAAAATGAATTATTAATCTACTTGTTCGTTTACTGTTAATATCTGCTTACTTTCTCTTTTAACATGTTCTATCTACACTTCTGTTAAAATGTAATAATCACTTATTCTTCTGTTGTTTGGATGCTTTACATTAGTTTTGGATGATACCACAAATACCGGTACTTTTCAGAGGCGGTATAGTACGGAATATGATTAATTAGTATCGTGGTACTATACTAATACCGGTATATCGTACAACCCTGGTAGTAACTTTAGATTGTATTTATTGCATAACGAATCATATTTGGTAACTTAAGGTAGTGTTCATTGGGAAAATAATCATATTTGGTAACTTTAGTGGGTGTTTATTGAGTAAAGAAGGTTGCTTTTTCTGTGCTTATTGAGTAAATAAACATATTTGGTAAGTTAATTGTGTCTTCAGTGAAAAAGGAAGCATATTTGGTCATTTTTGATGTGTTTGGAGATGATAAAATCACATGATTTCTCTGGGTGCAGGACTTTATTAGTGTGTGATAAAGTGCTGATGAACTGAATGTTACTGATGTATTATTTTTTAGTTTTGTTTTTCTTTTTATTAAAGAAAAAATGGATGTCTTGAATGTCTTTAATGTCTACGCGACTCCCAGCTGGATTGAGCTGATCATATCAGTGACGGTTTTCACTTTGTATGCATCCTCAGACAGCCTGGCTTTCACCGGCTGTCCTTTCCCGGGGCAGCAGGAAGCAAGCTTGCATTTGGCCTGCACATAAATTGTCCACCTCAGCGGATGAGATGAACGGCTTTAAGTTCAGTGATAACTCCTGCTGCCAGCCGGTGAAAATCAAAGAGGCCTTGGCGGTTCGTCATCGCTCCATCACGCCTGCGGCAAGCTATTCTTTTGCTTCTTGGGAGCAGAGGACAAGCTGGCATGTCGAGATGTGATCAGGGGTACTTTTGTTTTAGTATTAAACTTGTTGTTTTTTATTACTTTGGAACGAGTAAATAGTGCGGCCTAGCTGTAGATCATCGAAAACGCTTCTCATTCGGAATCTTCTTTGGCTCTAACCGACTTTTAAAGTTGTCTTTAAACTAGGGCTGCCAACATTTTTTTGATTGAACTAGAGTTGTACGGTATTAGTATAGTACCGCAATATTAATTAATCATATTCGGTATTATACCGCCTCTGAAAGGTACCGGTCCACTACCCCCCCCATCGTTGTCACATCGTGTTATTGCTGGTTTACAAGCAGAGGAGCATGTTCGGCAGCGCACAATCACAGAGTACTTACAAGCAGACACAGTGTGTAGACAGAAAAGGGAGAACGGATGCATTTTGGCTTAAAAACTAAAGATAAAAGTGAAGTTATAACACTGAAACGCCCTCAGGAAGAGGTGCTTTAAGACATGGCTAGCTAGCTAGCCGCTAAAGTCCAGCCGCAGTCGGCAGTGTTTTAGCTACTTCTAAATCACTAATCCTCGCCTCCATGGCGACAAATAAAGTACGTTTCTTACAAGTATCATCCCTGCAGGACGAGGAATAGCTAAACATGCTTCACTACACACCGTAGCTCACCGGCATCAAAATGTAAACAAACGCCATGGGTGGATCTACACCTAACATCCACTGTAATGATACCAAAGTACAGGAGCGTATCTAGTCGATACCACTATGATTACGTCAACATTTTTTTGGCATCACAATATCTTCTTTCGTTTAAAAAAAAATTATATTATGTTCATAAACTCAGGAAATATGTCCCTGGACACATGAGGACTTTGAATATGACCAATGTATGATCCTGTAACGACTTGGTATCGGATTGATACCCAAATTTGTGGTATCATCCAAAATTAATGTAAAGCATCCAAACAACAGTAGAATAAATTATTATTATTTTTTAACAGAAGTGTAGATAGAACATGTTAAAAGAGAAAGTAATCAGATATTAACAGTAAATGAACAAGTAGATGAATAATTCATTTTCTACCACTTGTCCTTAATAATGTTGACAAAATAATAGAATGAGAAATGACACAATATGTTACTGCATATGTCAGCAGACTAATTGTCTTGTATGTTCACTATTTTTTTAAGGACAAACTTGCAATAAGAAACATATGTTTAATGTACCATGAGATTTTTTGTTAAAATAAAGCCAATAATGCAATTTTTTGTGGTCCCCTTTATTTAGAAAAGTATCGAAAAGTACCGAAAAGTATCGAAATAATGGTACCAATATATTGGTATCTGGACAACACTAGATTAAACACACATTTATCGCATGAATCATGTATATACGCAGAATAATCCCACCATTTATTTTGACTGTACATGCTCCTTCACCTTAACTGCGGATGGTTACCGGAAAAGGTTGTTATAAGCAGAAGTGAGTAGTAACGCGCTACATTTACTCCGTTACATCTACTTGAGTAACATTTGGGATAAATTGTACTTCTAAGAGTAGTTTTAATGCAACATACTTTTACTTTTACTTGAGTATATTTATAGAGAAGAAACGCTACTTTGACTCCGCTCCATTTATCTACATTCAGCTCGCTACTCACTACTGATTTTTATCGATCTGTTAATGCATGCTTTGTTTGTTTTGGTTTGTCAGACAGACCTTCAAAGTAGGATCTATCGCATGCCTGCGTTTCACCAATCAGATGCAGTCACTGGTGACATTTGACTCCGTTTCACCAATCAAACAGAGCCAGGCGGTCACATTATTAACTACACATAAAGTTTCAGCGGCAAACAACAAGCTTAAGCTTACATGAACTCAACGTCAAATTTGAGGAAGCACATGGCGGTAAGTAACGTTAGTAGGTATTTTGGCTGTCACCGTAGGCTGATGTTTGCTTCCCTGCTATGAATCACT
This sequence comes from Nerophis lumbriciformis, assembly GCF_033978685.3. Classification (NCBI taxonomy): domain Eukaryota; kingdom Metazoa; phylum Chordata; class Actinopteri; order Syngnathiformes; family Syngnathidae; genus Nerophis; species Nerophis lumbriciformis. The sequence goes on along the minus strand of NC_084549.2, from coordinate 22,949,937 downwards.
GTCAAATGTACATCGTGTGGGGACATTTATTAACGCACTGCAGCCTCATAGAGAGAGACCCACACACACACACACACACACACACACACACACACACACACACACACACACACACACACACACACACACACACACACACACACACACACACACGCATGCATAGAAACACCAATCAGAAGTGCACAGTGTGTTTCCAGATGCAGCCCACACCTATCAGAATATGGTTTGTGTAAAGGCTAACTTGTTATTTTCCTTTGTAATCTCTGCCTACTGAGCCTATGGTGCTGTTAAGTTATTGTGGCTCAATTTGCCTTAATTTTTTTTTATGTTAATGTATTATTATTTAATATATATTATTGTTTTAGTTGCTTAAGAGATATTCCTGGCTCTGAATTTGCTCATTGCTATTTTAATGTTTTTGTGCATTATTTGTTGCCGTCATCATTAAACGAACAGGTTACTCATCAGTTACTCAGTACTTGAGTAGTTTTTTCACAACATACTTTTTATTTTTACTCAAGTAAATATTTGGGTGACTCCTCCTTACTTTTACTTGAGTAATACATCTCTGAAATAACAGTACTCTTACTTGAGTACAATTTCTGGCTACTCTGGTTATAAGGTCAGTGATCATGCTAATGCAAAGTTTAGTGAGGACACTCCCACTGTTTTGCTTCATAATAAACCGTAATGGGACTTTAGATTAAACTGTTAGTAAGTCTCGAGCAAATAATTGTAGTGAAAAACGAACAAAAGTGTGATTAATCAGATTTTTGTATGCGATGTGAGAGGCGTTTACAGCAGTCATCAGAGCTGCTGACTGTTGATGAAAGTGGTGACGCAGCACCAACACACTTAAGCTTCAGGGCAGCGCCTGAAAGCAATTGATTAAAAGATGGAGGACAAAGTCGAAGTCTGAAGAGTTGATGTGGACAAAAGTAACGGGACACTGATGGGAAGTGAAACCAGTGAAGGAATGCTCCTGAAGGGGGAGATCTTTACCATTTAATTGAGAGCACCCCTTATGTAGTGTTGTTGGTCTTACCTGGTGGTCCCATAGGTCCTGGATCTCCCAGCAGGCCCAGACCAATCTGACCTCGTTCTCCTTTTTGCCCCCTGTATCCTGTGAGGGGGGTGAAAAGAAAAAACCAGACTGATTGTACGGAGTACTAAAATGCTGACTGTGCAGTGTCATGTGCTCATGAGAAAGGTACACAGTTAGTGATGTTAGCACAACGGCAACAACAAGGTGATTCAAGGTGGCGATACACTTCTGACACCTTCACAGCCATCCAGGGAATTCTGTGCATTAGCTTCCCGATGCTATAAATAACAGCCGTGTGACAGCAATGTCAAGCAAACACCAGATCTGTGATTATTTGGAGCGAAGCAGCTTTGCAAGTCGACATACATACAGGCTACTTTGTTCTCGGCGTCGGTCCCATACCTTGAATAATAAAACGCGTACAGACGTCCACGTCAAAAAAGCGGAAACCATCAGAGGAGCCATCTGTACGCGAGTCGACGGCGGCGACGCGAGCTTTCAAGATGCAACAGAACGATCACTCGACACTGTCACAATTCGACACAGCAACATCTGGTTCGATCTCCGAGGAGATCACTTTGGACAACATGTTGTATATTATATGATATCATAATAAGATAATATTACTCTGCTGATAGTAGTGAAGTTTTGTTGTGCCATTATTTTGTGATGTTTAAATGGTTTGTGGGCAGCACGGTGGAAGAGGGGTTAATGCGTCTGCCTCACAATACAAAGGTCCTGGGTTCGATCCTGGGCTCGGGATCTTTCTGTGTGGAGTTTGCATGTTCTCCCCGTGACTGCGTGGGTTCCCTCGGGGTACTCCGGCTTCCTCCCACCTCCAAAAACATGCACCTGGGGACAGGTTGATTGGCAACACTAAATTGGCCCTAGTGTGTGAATGTGAGTGTGAATGTTGTCTGTCTATCTGTGTTGGCCCTGCGATGAGGTGGCGACTTGTCCAGGGTGTACCCCGCCTTCCGCCCAAATGCAGCTAAGATAGGCTCCAGCACTCCCTACGACCCAGAACGGGACAAGCGGTAGAAAATGGATGGATGGATGGAAATGGTTTGTGTACAGGTACTGAAGAAAAACGGAAAAATATAAAAATTGAATAAAAAATGCAGTTAAACGAGTGACACTCTGAATAACAAGTAAAGCAATCTATGAGTCTTTCCCATACATTTCCTCACTCATAAACGCATGGTCTGCCAGGGAATGAGAAGGCAGAGAAAAAGGGGTGTATTGTTGCCAAGTTAGCAACGTTGTTGCTATATTTAAGCGAGTGCCGTATTTTTCGGACTGTAAGGCGCACTTAAAATCCTTTTATTTTCTCAAAACTTGACAGTGCGCCTTATAAACCGGTGCGCCTAATGTATGGAATAATTTTGGTTGTACTTACCGACCTCGAAGCTATTTTATTTGGTTAATGGTGAAATGATAAGTGTGACCAGTAGATGGCAGTCACACATAAGAGATACATGTAGACTGCAATATGACTCAAGTAAACAACACCAAAATGTTATATGTTCCATTGAAAATATAGAAAACTACACGCGGCGCTCAAAAATCGATCAAAATGTTTTTTAGTACGACTTTGCTATGAAGCCGCACCGCATTATGGATTGTACTGTGCTTCAACATACGAGTATTATTATGGTGTGTGTATAAGGTAAGACATTATCTGGCGTTTTGTTTTGCAATATTATGCAAAAGCAACATTTCTTACCTTCCGGTACCTGCTGATGTGTATTTGGGATCCGCATAAGTCCTGAAAATTTGAGCGCCTCCGCCTTTGTAGTCGGTGCCGACACTGTAGACGATAAGCTTTTTCTTTTTCTCTATTTTCTTGTTATGGGGCATTCATCCTCTGCTGTTACCATTTCTAATATAAAGTAAAGTAGTTTAAAGTTCTTATTATATCTGTCAGTAAACCCACCATGAAAGCGCTAAAACATACCGGTGTAGTGAGTTTACATTATTCACCCAAGGATCTTTAGTTATTAGAGAGTTCCGTCGAGTCGGACGGTTTTTCACCGGACACATTTCCGGCGTTGATGTTGCACTAGTGAGCCACGGCTGAGGAGATGCTGCTCCTTTGTTGATTTAAGTTAAGTCTGAATGTTATTAAAACAGTTAGCTCCATCTTTTGACACTTCTTCCACTCCCGTCCTTGCACGCTACACCGCTACAACAAAGATGACGGAGAAAAGACGCTGCCGAAGGTGAGCCACGTAAATAAGACCGCCCACAAAACGACGCATCCTGAAGCGACTGTCAGAAAGTGTCTTGAAGATAATTTGTAAAACATAATCCATGCAACATTTTGACTGAATAACCACCATTACATGTTATGTAGACTACAAGGAAGTTGTTTGAATTTAGAAAAAAAAATAAAAAATGACCCTTTTAATGCTCCCTATAATCCGGTGTGCCTTTTGTATGAAAATAGACCAGACTAGACCCGCTCATCGGCAGTGCGCCTTATAATCCGGTGCGCCCTATGGTCCGGAAAATACGGTAATTAGAGTCCTTTAGATCAGGAATCCCAAACTCAATTTACCTGAGGAGCCATGGCTAGGCTGGGCCACATGAAGTTTCACTTCAGGATCACGTTTTAACCATGTGATTAAATATCTTAACTTCAACTTGCTTACAGGAAGTTGCTCTTTGTGTTGCCCAATGTGTTATTGTAGTTAATGTTCTTTCTAATGGTTTTACAGATTGCCAATATATATTTAACTATATAACCCAGGTTGCGCAGGCTGCAATTACACTCAACTACGAAGTTTATTATGGGCCTGCTCGCAGCGAAAAGTGATTAACGGCAAATTGAGCATTGGAAAGCACACATCGCTTTTCCCAACGAGCATTGGGTACTGCTGCCAGCCTCTTCCCCATCTAAAAGCTCTCACAAGCGGCTCCGTCTTAACATAAAAAAAAACGACAAAAAGAACAAAACCGTTTTTTTGCAGTTCTAAAACGCTTTTTTCATGTTTTTGCACTTACTTTTTACAAATGCGTCACATTACATTTTGCAAATTCCACAATTAAGTCACGCGTTACTCCTTTCCTGCCACAATAAGATTGCAGTTGAACATGTTCTCAGATCATGAAACAGTTGGGATGTGAATCGAGTCGATTCAATTACGATTCTTGAGGTGAAAATTCGATTAAGAATCGTTTCACGATTCAAAACAATTCTTGATTCAAATATATTATATTTCTAAAAATAATAATAAATAATAATCATGTTACAGGTTACAACAGCTACCCTTGGTTGCTAATGTATGACATATACACACAGCAAGTTGGCACAGAGATGGCCTAAAATTGATTCCTACAAAAAAAAAATATATGCATATAAATGGCCTTGCAGTGTCGACGGGGTTTGCACGTTCCAACGACCCTGGAGAGCGATACCGTCTGGACCTTGCTCCTGGTAGGGTCATCCTTGGCTGGATGGTCTCCAGGGTAGGTACGAGACAAACAATGACCCCAACGTGTCGGTACACTGAAGTGGCAGCCCCACCAACCTACTATCCTGCGGGGGGCTTACAACCCAATATGGTGTGGCACTTGCCATTCCAAAGGCCCTCCTATGTAAATCCCTGATCAGCTGGAAACATCCGAGCGACAGATTACTGGTCCGCTTTCTCCCTTAACATGGCAAGATGAAAGTAATTGTTGTTTATGCCCCCACCAATGTCGCTGATGAGGAAGTGAAGGATACCTTTTTTGACCAACTCCACCAGGCTGTTGGCCAAGTGCCATCACACAACATCACCATCATCCTCACCGATGCCAACGCCACGTTGACGAGCAACGATCGGGCCACAGGCTCACTTGCTGGCACAACTTTTGTTGACAGGTCCACTAACGACAATGGTAACTGCCTTCTTCTTTTCTGCCACCACAACAACCTCTGTGTTGTTGATACCTGGTTTCTTCGGAAACTCATCCATCATTGGGCATGGTACAGCCCAGATGGCAGAACCAGGAAAGTGCTCTACCATGTCCTCATCTCCTGACGCTAGAAGTTGTTTGTCACCAACTTAGGAGCAGAGCTTGGCATCAAGGCAGCCCTGATGAAAAATTCTGGTGGAAACCTCATAACAACTGAAGCAAACTGCCTCGAACGCTGTAAAGAGCACTCCAGCCTCCCTCTGCAGCACAATACCAACCCAGCCGATCCCAACCATCCCAGCGCCGGCTGACGCTGCAGTCCCTAGTGACGCCTGCTGTACAGACCCTGTGACAACCAAAGAAGTCAGAGCCGCTCTGAAGAAACTTAACAGGAATGTCCCCGGCCTCTGTGCAATAACTGCAGAGATGCTAAAATCAGATAGTGAGAGCATCGTCGAATGGCTTGCTCACATATTCATATTACCCCTCTGGAAATGTAAGGGTAACAGGCTAGTCTGCAGCAATCACAGTGGAGTCTCCCTACTTTCCATTCCCGGCAAGCTCTTTACCAGGATCTTGCTCACTTGTGCTCTCTTAGCCCTCAGAAGGCGCCGCCGTCCCCAGCAGGCTGGCTTCATGCAAACTGCTCTACAACAGACCACATCTCCGCCGTTCGTTTGTTGATAGAGAAGACCTATATATTCTGTAAAGGCCGCTATCTCGACATCGGATTCATAGATCTGAAGACTGTCTTTGACACTGTCTGCTACGCTTCACTGTGTGTATCCTTCTGGCCCTTGGAGCACTGTCTAAGATTGTTGCCCAAACCAAGCTGCTTTACAGCAACGCACAGAGCTATGGCCATATTAACGGCAGAGACTGTGACTGGTTTCCCATCTCCAATGGCGCTCGCCAGGGCTGTATGCCTGCTACTGACCTCTTCAACTGCATTACTGACCAGGGTTTGTGAGCGGATTCCCGGACTGTCCTTTGGCAATAACCACTTAACCTACCTGGAATACGCTGACGACACCATCCTGCTTAGCACATCCTACAGCCAGCTGAAAGACGCTCTGGGCATATACAGTACAGTGAAGAGGCAGAGAAGCTTGACCTTCTATTGAGCTGGACGAAAACCAAATTCATGTATGTTGATGATGGACCAGATCCACCTCCCCTGCGACTTGGTAAAGACATTGTAAAGCCTGTTAAGAACTGTGTGTATTTACAGTACATAGTGACAGACAACATAGACCTAAAACAAGAAATCATCTGCAGAAGAGCCCTAGCTGCATCAGCTCTGCAATCTTTCTGGAAAACACTCTGGCGGCACCAGACAATCTCACGCAAGAAGAAGCTCAGAATTTACAACTCTGCAGTACTCTCCATCCTGCTTTATGCCTCGGAGACTTGGTCCTTAAACAAGTCTCTGGCGGCAAGAATCGATGGCTTTGATAGCAAGACTCTGAGAACCATCAAGAACATCAGGTGGCCTCTGCAGGTTTCCAAAAAAGTCCTTAGAGCCCGCACTGCCCAGCCCAGAGCTTCCGGTCTGGTTGCGCAACGTCACACCCGCTGGTTCGACCATTCTCCAGTTTGACCCGAGGGAAAACCCGGCACCCAATGGATCGACGTTGTTGCGGGCGACCTCCAACTACAGGGAGTTGCTGTGGAGGATGCAGAACAGCTGGCACAAGACCGTCATCACTGGAATAAAGTGGCTAAACTGGTTGGCTCAACGCAGAGGGATGGGCAAACCTCCTCCCCTCGCAGGCAATAATAAAAAATAAAAATGATATATATATATATATATATATATATATATATATATATATATATATATATATATATATATATACACACACACACACACTATACATATATATGTATAAATATCTATATACTGTGTATATAGATAAATATAGATATATATGCACATATACCTACGTGTATATATACACATGTACACACACACACGCACACACATATATATATATATATATATACACGTACATATGCACACACACATATATACACGTGTATATATACATATTTACATATGTATATATACACACATGTGTATATTTACATATGTACATATACATGTGTATATATACATATTTACATATGTATATATACACATGTATATATATACATATACACATACTGTATATATACATACATACATTCACAAATACATAAATACATTATATATACATGCATGTGTTTTAAAAAGCTGGTTTCTAGCAAATTCATGCAATAATTAGTTATTTTTGTGAATGTAAACATACCAAGTGTGCGTGTATGAGGCGGCAATATTTGGTTTAGGGTGAAATGGGGGGTCCTTCAGGAGTCTTGTGTATGGGAACCCAGAATTTGGTGCCCAGCCCCTGAACTTAGCAATCTAAAATTTCAAACTCAAATGCATGACACCGGTTAATGAGGATCCAAAGTCATCCAAGGAAAAGCTATCATGCAGAGTTAATATGGTAATACAATGATGACCAGCCAAAGAATTGAGCTTCCTACTGTACGAGTAGATCAACAATATTCACTCATATTTATTATGTATGTTGCTTAAAACATGCAGGCACTTCCCGAGCAACATGCATGTTAGATTGTGCACAGTATCCCCCCCATGAAGCATTTAAAGCAATGCATTTAGAACCGGCTCATAGGCTGGTGTGCATTTTGTATGCTCTGACAGCAGCATTAAGCATCGCGCCGCCTGGTCCAAAGGAGAAACGCTTCAACGCTTACGTGTCGCAGAAAATCTCCGAAAAAGAGCTTGCGATCGCTCCAAAAGTGAGCGTGAAAGATACAGGAGGATTTAAAAAAAAAAAAAAAAGGAATTGGAGAAGTGGAGGGAAAGCGTATTGTTGCAATAATGAGACTTCTTTTCAGCATTCACAGACCCCGGGGGATTTCATTGAGGGGAGGAGATTCGCTGTGGAGGAGAGAATACTCTGAAGCTTGAAGAAATACTGAGCAACACACGGGGCAATGCAATTGGGCAGCCAACTAGATTGGTGCACTCCGATACTGTATATCCAACATGCCATGTCTGCAAACAAATTGTATCTAGGGGCAAATATATTAGTGAACAAATAGTGGATGATGCATCCTTGATTGGATTGCAGTCCTGTAAACAACATTAATGGTAGGGATGTGCCGATCGATCGGCTGCTGATCAGCATCGGACGATTTTCGTGAAAAAGTACATGATCAATGCCTTTTAATGCCGATCACTCTGGCTGGGCGATATATATCGAGTTTGTAAGATAAATCGATATATTTTTAAACAAGATATAAATGAAGAAAATATCGTAATATCGATATAATTTATTTCACGTTAAAATGACCAAACACCGCTTATTTGTTGTGTTCCTTGTTTCTCCCTCGTAAAACTCCATGGGCTACTAAATCCCTCCCTTTCCTCCTTCCAAGATGTGCTTGCACGTAAAAGAACATCCATGATTAGTTGGTTGTTTACTAGGGCTGTGAATCTTTGGGTGTCCCACGATTCGATTCAATATCGATTCTTGGGGTCACGATTCGATTCAAAATCAATTTTTTTTCAATTCAACACGATTCTCGATTCAAAAACAATTTTTTCCCAATTCAAATGATTCTCTATTCATTCAATACATAGGATTTCAGCAGGATCTACCCCAGTCTGCTGACATGCAAGCAGAGTAGTAGATTTTTGTAAAAAGCTTTTATAATTGTAAAGGACAATGTTTTATCAACTGATTGCAATAATGTAAATTTGTTTTAACTATTAAATGAACCAAAAATATGACTTATTTTATCTTTGTGAAAATATTGGACACAGTGTGTTGTCAAGCTTATGAGTTGCGATGCAAGTGTAAGCCACTGTGACACTATTGTTCATTATTTTTATTTTTCATAAATGTCTAATGATAATGTCAATGAGGGATTTTTAATCACTGCTATGTTGAAATTGTAACTAATATTGATACTGTTGTTGATAATATTCATTTTTGTTTCACTACTTTTGGTTTGTTCTGTGTCGTGTTTGTGTCTCCTCTCAATTGCTCTGTTTATTGAGTGTTGCTGGGTCGGGTTTGGTTTTGGAATTGGATTGCATTGTTATGGTATTGCTGTGCATTGTTTTGTTGGATTGATTAATTTAAAAATGTTTAAAAAAAAATTAAATAAAAATAAATAAATTAAAAAAAATTATCATTTAAAAAAAAAAGAGAATCGATTATGAATCGCACAACGTGAGAATCGCGATTCAAATTCGAATAGATTTTTTCCCACACCCCTATTTTTTTACTATGATGAGTCACGATTGGTTGAGATTATGGCAAAACATTAGGGACAGGCCAATCAGAGGCAAGATAGGGCGGGTCGTGGAACCAGGAAGGGAAATCACAACAGACATCCCAAATGACGACCAGAGAGTCGGAGAAAAGAAGAGGGAATATTCAAGCGGGCGATTTATGTATTAAAAAAAGTAGTGGGAGATGGCAGAAGGATTCTCTTCTTTAGATCTTTCTTTTAGCGATGTAGACGACGTCCAGGAAACCCACAAAGCGTCCACTTGGCCACATTTGGACAAATGTATGCGTCCGGATAAAACTTTCATTTGAGTTGTTTACCATGTAAGCCCAAATCAAAACTGTTCTCGAGTTGCCAAGAGAAATGCTGCCAAAAATGTATGCCAAAGTGAGGAAGATCATAACCAGAACTGTACGTGTGTGACAGTCCATTACATCCTCGACTGGGAATTAAATAGTGCCTGCCTCCAAATGTATTTTTTATCTGAGTTTGATACATTTTGTATTATTTCCACAGCTATGTTATTTATTTTACGTAGAAATAATATCTTTCTATTTTATTTATGTTATGTAATTCTGTGCTACTTAAACAGTTTTTTTTCTGTGCTGTTAATACCCATCTTGAATAACTGGGTTAATAAAAGTGCCACTGACCGTTTACAGTACAGTTGTCATTCACTTCAATTTCACTGAATATCGCTCAAAAATGAATATATTTATATGTATACTTTCACCGGAAAATAATTCGAGATATATATCGAATATCGAGTTTAAGTATAGTGACATATACTTTTTCGTCCATATCGCCCAGCTCTACCGATCACAAACACTGATCCTCTTTGGCTGACAAGCGGCTCGCAGCTAATTATAAGTCTCTATACACAGTGTGGAGACGCTCCCCTACAATAATATTAATCACCTCCATTACAGCAATAAACTGCATTTCTTAGTATTGTAAGAGTCTTTACAGTGTGTGGAGGGGGGCGTGGCCTGCGGGCCTGCAGCGGAACGGGGTGTGCCAGGACCGGCCTCGAAGACAGCGACAGGTGCGTAGATGGCCCAGGTGGGCCTTGTCATCTAATCACCTGTCGCCCTTTATTAGCAGCAGCCGGCAGGAGAAAAGTGGTTGGAGCGGGAGTGAGAGCGAGAGCGTGCCTGACACGGACAAAAAGGACAATTGCTGGAAAGCAAGCGGCTTAACTCTTAAAAATAAACCTTGTAACCCTGATCCGGCTCTCATGGCGATGCTTGGTGGTCTGAAGGACCCACTGAGGGCAACCTCCACACAGTGTTTCCCACATATTTATTTACTTGCGGCAGGTCGCCACAAGTACAATTCGGGTATATTTTGCCATCCTCTGTCATTAATTTTATCGACTGCGAATGTAGCTTGTACAAACCCCAAAACCAGTGAAGTTGGCACGTTGTGTAAATCATAAATAAAAACAGAATGCAATGATTTGCAAATCCTTTTCAACCTATATTCAATTGAATAGACTGCAAAGACAAGATACTTAACGTTCAAACTGGAAAACTTTGTTATTTTTTGCCAATATTAGCTCATTTGGAATTTGATGCCTGCAACATTAAAAAAAGCTGGCACAAGTGGCAAAAAGACTGCGAAAGTTGAGGAATGCTCATCAAACACTTAATTGGAACATCCCACAGGTGAACAGGCTAGTTGGGAACAGGTGGGTGCCATGATTGGGTATAAAAGCAGCTTCCATGAAAGGCTCAGTCATTCACAAACAAGAATGGGGCGAGGATCACCACTTTGTCAACAAACGCGTGAGCAAATTGTCGAACAGTTTAAGAACAACATTTCTCAACGAGCTATTGCAAGCAATTTAGGGATTTCACCATCTACGGTGCGTAATATCATCAAAAGGTTCAGAGAATCTGAAGAAATCACTGCACGTAAGCAATGATATCGCTTACGGACCTTGGATCCCTCGGGCGGTACTGCATCAAAAACCGACATCAGTGTGTAAAGGATATCACTTCAGAAAACCACTGTCAGTAACTACAGTTTGTCGCTACATCTGTAAATGCAAGTTAAAACTCTACTATGCAAAGCAAAAGCCATTTATCAACAACACCCAGAAACGCTGCCGGCTTTGCTGGGCCCGAGCTGGATAAGATGGACTGATACAAAGTGTAAAAGTGTTCTGTGGTCTGACGAGTCCTCAGTTCGAACATTAAATATGTTGTATAATATAAGTTGAAAAGGAATTGCAAATCATTGCATTCTGTTTTTATTTAAAAATAACACAACGTACCAACTTCACTGGTTTTGAGTTTTGTAGCTACAGCGCCATACACTAGGCGACAGTGCACATCTTAACTCTGTGGTGGCTAAGACGGGGAAGAAGAACATACGAGAAAATAGGATTCATAGAAGTAGCGGCACACACAAACTTTATCTAGAGACACTTGCATCATGTTGAACGAGTAACTATACATTTTGAGACCCTTGTTCATGTTCATCCAAAACACAAGACAACAAGAATCGGCGGCACTGGGGCTGTCACGCTTGGATTTAGACCGGCTAGAGGCACTGTTTGGCGGAAATGGCTTCACCTTTGTTCAGTTAAGGCTACTCTAACGCCAGTCTACAAATCTGACACCGGCTCTGTGGAGCAGACATTGATGCACTCGTATCCCAGCCACCCAGAGATGTCTATTTGGTCAACAACTTGTCATGTCTGTGTTGATCATGTTTTTGTTTTAGTCATGTTTTGTTTTGTTTAGTTATTGGACTCTTTAGTTTCTGGTTGTTCACTCCCTTGTTTTGTTTCCATAGCAACCCATTAGTTTTCACCTCTCACGTCACGCACCTGTTTCACGTATTGAGTCACGCACCTGTTTTCGTTAATCATGTCTGTGTTATTTAAGCTTTTCTTTTTCTGTTGGTCAGCCTGGCGACATCCGCATTTATGCTCTGCACACCCTGTTTACCTCTGCGCACTTCATGCCATGTCCAAGTAAGTTTTTTCGATTCATGCCACAGTTAGCGACTTTTGTTCATGTCCTTAGTTTTTTTGCCCACATGCAAGTATTTGTTTTCATAGCCAAGTTGTTTTACCTCCGCTGTGAGCGCCTTTTGTTTATACTTTTTTGTATTTTTTTGAGTTAGAATTAAAATGTATTTACCTTCACGCCATGTCTGGTCCAAATCATTTGCACCACGGGACAACAAATCACGCCATAGTCCTAGTCGTGACACAACTATTATGAAGTTAATAATTTAATGTTTCCCACTGCTGCACGAAATGAAACCGTAAGTAAAAAAAAAAAAAGTTAGTTTCTGTTTTTAAAACATTATGTCACACTCTTTTTGAAACACAAACCAAAATGTATCCACAAATATTACATTTTGCGACTATGCAAATGAGATGACTTCATACAGCAGGGATATTCAACTACATCATGTAGAAAGCCGCAGTTTCAAGAGCCCAAAGGCTCGGGGGAAGTACAAAACCCAAAACACGTTGTGTAAATCGTAAATAAAAACAGAATACAATGATTTGCAAATATTTTTCAACTTATATTCAATTGAATAGACTGCAAAGACAAGATATTTAATGTTCAAACTGAGAAACTAGATTTTCATTTGCAAATAATCATTAACTTAGAATTTAATGGCAGCAATACATTGCAAAAAAGTTGGCACAGGGGCATTTTTACCACTGTGTTACATGGCCTTTCCTTTTAACAACACCCAGTAAACGTTTGGGAACTGAGGAGACCAATTTTTGAAGCTTTTCAGGTGGAATTCTTTCCCATTCTTGTTTGATGTACAGCTTTAGTTATTCAACAGTCCGGGGTCTCCGTTGTGGTACTTTACGCTTCATATTGCGTCACACATTTTCAACGGGAGACAGGTCTGGACTACAGGCAGGCCAGTCTAGTACCCGCACTCTTTTACTATGAAGCCACGCTATTGTAACACGTGGCTTGGTATTGTCTTGCAGAAATAAGCAGGGGCGTCCATGATAACGTTGCTTGGATGGCAACATATGTTGCTCCAAAACCTGTATGTACCTTTCAGCATTAATGGTGCCTTCACAGATGTGTAAGTTACCCATGCCTTGGGCACTAATACACCACCATACCATTACAGATGCTGGCTTTTGAACTTTGCGCCTATAACAATCCGGATGGTTCTTTTCCTCTTTGGTCCAGAGGACACAACGTCCAAAGTTTCCAAAAACAATTTGAAATGTGGACTCGTCAGACCACAGAACACTTTTCCACTTTGCATCAGTCCCTCTTAGATGAACTCGGGCCCAGCGAAGCCGGCGGCGTTTCTGGGTGTTGTTGATAAATGGCTTTCGCTTTGCATAGTAGAGTTTTAACTTGCACTTACAGATGTAGCGACAAACGGTAGTTACTGACAGTGGTTTTCAGAAGTGTTCCTGAGCCCATGTGATGATATCCTTTACACACTGATGTCACTTTTTGATGCAGTATGAGGGATCCAAGGTCACGGGCATTCAATGTTACATGCAGTGATTTCTCCAGATTCTCTGAACCCTTTGATGATATTACGGACCGTGGATGGTGAAATCCCTAAATTCCTTGCAATAGCTCGTTGAGAAATGTTGTTCTTAAACTGTTGGACCATTTGCTCACACATTTGTTGACAAAGTGGTGACCCTCACCCCATCCTTGTTTGTGAATGACTGAGCATTTCATGGAAGCTGCTTTTACACCCAATCATGGCACCCACCTGTTCCCAATTAGCCTGTTCACCTGTGGGATGTTCCAAATAAGTGTTTGATGAGCATTCCTCAACTTTCTCAGTCTTTTTTGCTACCTGTGCCAGCTTTTTTGAAACATGTTGCAGGCATCAAATTCCAAATGATCTAATATTTGCAAAAACTTTATTTTTTGTAAATATTAATTAAATATCTTGTCTTCGCAGTCTATTCAATTGAATATAAGGTGAAAATGATTTGCAAATCATTGTATTCTGTTTTTATTTACGATTTACACAACCTTCCAACTTCACTGGTTTTGGGATTTGTAGTTAATTAAGTAGTTTTTGCTTTTGTTTAGTTATTGTGTCCATTGAGAACAACGAACTTACTTTGGGTTGCTACTGTTAAACAGACAGTAGAATTCACCATACATAAAGTGAATAGTGTACAGATATTACGGTACATGTGATCGGTAGTGGTATCGGCAGAGCCCACTCATAGAAGATTGGTATTGGAATCGGAATCGGAACATCCCTAATTAATAATCTATTTCAGGAGTTCTTCACCTTTTGGACATCAGGGCCTTGGTTCCAATCAAATATTGACACTGAAATAGTAATATTACACTTGATTTTAATCATATTCAATTATATCTAACCTGCTTACAGTTTACAATATTGTGTTGATGATAATATTATCACAAATGGTATTTAACACATAAACCTTAGACTTAGGTCAGGCTAGAAAAATAAATACTAACTAAATATACTGCATACGATGGGACACATAAATAACTGACAAAAAATAAATTTACATACAATTATGTTGTGCCAAAATAAATTAACTAAATTAATAATGAATATATTTCTAAACTAAACTGTCAATAAAAATACAGCTTCACCACTTTAGTCATATTTTTTTCACTTAAGAAACTTTTCTGTGGCTTTAGCTTAAGACTTCTTCTGTTTGTTTGATATTGTCATTACTGCCACAAGTGGTGGAAAAGTGCATTACAACTGAGTACCGCTCCGGCCCATACAGACCACAGCTGAGAAACATATATTTTTTTGTGGCCCTCTAGGGGGCGCTTGCGGTCCAACAATGGTTAGGGAACACAGATATATTTGTTAGTTGAATAATGAACACCATTGAACATGTCAATACTCTCTATATTATACAAAATAGAGCAATAAAACACAGCTTAAGTCAATATCAAAAACTCAAAAGTACAAAATGATGTCATAACAATGTGTGGCTATGCACAGAATGATCTCTGAAACAAAACATAAAAAGCAAAACTCAGGAGTCAAATAAAAAGATGATATTCAGCATGCGTCCTCATAGTTAACAGCCTGAGACTGAACATTTAACATGAGGGGTTATTTTCCTCCATAAACAATTCATTTTGTCATCGAGGAGAGAAAAAGCCCAATTGGATGGTCTCCAGCAGAGGATGACGAGAAATAATGAGGAAATATTACCTCCCCCCCCAAAAAAAGTCGCTCTTTCAGATGAGGGGAGTCAACAAAGAAAGAAATAGGAAGTTGTTGAATGTTTGATTTATCAAGGGAGATAACTTTCCTCCTCATTCTTTGGTAAATATTTATTGCAAAGCTGCATTAAGACTCACCTATAAACTACTCTCGTCAAGCAAAGAAAATAAAACCAAACCAAAATAAAAAAAAAAAACAGCAGCTGTGTAACGAGAGGCAAGAACACAGCACACATATTTCTAGTCCGCTCTTCCTTAGCTGTATTATTCATGTATGGGAGCAGCAGCATTTCATATCATGGTGAGGTAGATCCAAAGCGCAACTCTAAGACAGTTGGAAGAATAACGCCTGGCCAGTTACCGTCCTCACAGTCCACCCTCTTTTTTGGGGAATTTCAGAGTCCGCCCTCCCCAGACCCCTCTTGGATTGAGGTATCAATACCGGGGACTCCTTCCCTGTCTGCATTGTTACAACTCTGATTCACAGTCAATTCTTCATTCGTCTTCATATTTTTCCAGAGAGCCGCTGTGTGCCACACACTCCTGGCCTTTTCCTCTGCGGCCTGCCCCTCAGTCTAAGCGAGAGAAAAACACCCATGAATCCCCACAACATGTAAGCGCAATTCTTTTTTCTTCTCGAGGAACTGTTGTGTTGGTGCGAAGACGAGCAGGAAGACGACACCATGGCGTACGTGCAGAGTGAATGATGTAATATGGATTTACTCATTTACACTGGGACATTCAGCCATTATTGTCTAAATAGCTGGTAATTAGGGATGGGAGGTACAGCCTAAAATCTATATTGCAATACATATTGCAGCCTTTTCCGATAATGATGTATGTCACGATACATTATTTCGCACATAAATAATAACGGGCTGCTGATGTAGGCGGGAACATATTTCCAGTTGGTTTATTTTATCAAAACTATTACTAATCTACTTCGTAATATCTGGTGACTTGATGTTGTAACATGGTTATATTTACACTTCTGTGAAGATGTAATAATCACTCAACATTCTGTTGTTTGGATACTTTACATTGTTTTGAGCAATACTAAAAATGTGGGTATCGATCCAATACCAAGTATTTACAGAGGATTAATAGCCATACCAATGTGCATAATTCAAGTTTTCAAGATTATTATAATTAGAGATGTCCGATAATGTCGTTTTTGCCGATATCCGATATTGTCCAACTCTTAATTACCGATTCCGATATCAACCGATACCGATATATACAGTCGTGGAATTGACACATTATTATGCAGAATTTTGTTGTGATGCATTAAACAATGTAACAAGGTTTTCCAAAATAAATCAACTCAAGTTATGGAAAAAAAATGCCAACATGGCACTGCCATATTTCTTATTGAAGTCACAAAGTGCTTTTTTTTTTTAACATGCCTCAAAACAGCAGCTTGGAATTTGGGACATGCTCTCCCTGACAGAGCATGAGGAGGTTGAGGTGGGTGGGGTTGGGGGGTGGCGGGGTTGGGAGTAGCGGGCGGTGTATATTGTAGCGTCCCGGCAGAGTTAGTGCTGCAAGGGGCTCTGGGTATTTGTTCTGTTGTGTTTGTGTTGTGTTACGGTGCGGATGTTCTCCCGAAATGTGTTTCTCATTCTTGTTTGGTGTGGGTTCACAGTGTGGCGCATATTTGTAACAGTGTTAAAGTTGTTTATACGGCCACCCTCAGTGTGACCTGTATGGCTGTTGACCAAGTATGCGTTGCATTCACTTGTGTGTGTGAAAAGCCATAGATATAATGCCGAATTTTGTTGTGATGCCTCATTGGATGCATTAAACAATGTAACAAGGTTTTCCAAAATAAATCAACTGAAGTTATGGGAAAAAAATGCCAACATGGCACTGCCATATTTATTATTGAAGTCACAAAGTGCATTATTTTTTTCTAACATGCCTCAAAACAGCAGCTTGGAATTTGGGACATGCTCTCCCTGACAGAGGATAAGGAGGTTGAGGTGGGTGGGGTTGGGGGGTGGCGGGGTTGGGAGTAGCGGGCGGTGTATATTGTAGCGTCCCGGAAGAGTTAGTGCTGCAAGGGGTTCTGGGTATTTGTTCTGTTGTGTTACGGTGCAGATGTTCTCCCGAAATGTGTTTGTCATTCTTGTTTGGTGTAGGTTCACAGTGTGGCGCATATTTGTAACAGTGTTAAAGTTGTTTATACGGCCACCCTCAGTGTGACCTGTATGGCTGTTGACCAAGTATGCCTTGTGTGTGTGAAAAGCCGTAGATATTATGTGACTGGGCCTGCACGCAAAGGCAGTGCCTTTAAGATTTATTGGCGCTCTGTACTTCTCCCTACGTCCGTGTACACAGCGACGTTTTAAAAAGTCATACATTTTACTTTTTGAGACCGATACCGATAATTTCCGATATCTCATCTTAAAGCATTTATCGGCCGATAATATCAGCAGTCCGATAGTGTCGGACATCTCTAATTATAATCAGACAAAAGACCGGATAGCGATGTAACAATATCGACTAAATATTAAAATGATTTACTTATGCTTTTATTAGTACACACAAAATGTAAAGTAAAACAGTGCAAAATAACTAAACAGAAGCAAAAACTAACTGAGTTTGTAAACAAAAAACAACAGGTTTTCTGATAATAAAAGAAAATTGATCTAATCACTGTAGTATCGACCATTATTTTATACTGTACTTGCTATCATTCCTGTCAATGTCAACAGCTCTAGCTTAGCGGTTCGCTATGCTTTTTATTGTATACTTCTCCGGTACGTAGTGTAGCATTTTGAGCTATTCCTCGTCCTCTAGCCCTCCAGTGATAATGCTACTTGTAAGAAACAGTTTATGTTCCGCTACGGAGGCGAGGATTAGTGATATAGAAGCAGCTTGGTACCGTGACATTAGTCGTTGGCTTCGTTCACTTGTCACTGTCACATTTGCGGGACACAGCCATGCGTCATCAATATGCAGTATGGCGATATGGCAATGGTATTAAAAGCTTTATCATTTATATTATATATCGTCTATATCGCACAACACTACTGGCAACAACAGTGAGTAGCGAGATCATCGTCTTGTCAAAAAATCAAGCATGGGAGTGGTGGTACAGTAGTAGTGTCATGGTCTGGGGCAGCATGAGTGCTGCCGTCACTAGAGCGCTACGGTTCATTGCGTGAAATATCCATTCTAGCATGTACTAGGGATGTACCCATTTGATATTGATAAAATCAGATTATATCGGCTTGCATCTAAAATCTCCACTGTACAGTACAGTCTTGCTGTGCATTTACATCTGCAAAGCTCTACAAGTCTTTTCTAACACTAAAAAAAGAACAGAATGTTCACGCTGACATCGTATCAAATCAATATTGGTATCGACCAATACTCAAGGCCCCAATATCGGTATTGTATCGGAAGTGAAAAAAGTTTGGTGAAGTGAATTACTATCTTTTCTCTAGTGACTCAAAGTGCTTTACATAGTGAAACCCAATATCTAAGTCACATTTAAACCAGTGTGGGTGGCACTGGGAGCAGGTGGGTAAAGTGTCTTGCCCAAGGACACAACGGCAGTGACTAGTATGGCAGAAACGGGGATCGTACCTGCACCCATCAACTTGCTGACACGACCACTCTACAAAACCGAGCTATACCGCCCAAAAAGTTTGGTACACATGTGCTGTCATATTATTTCCCCATAGTCCAACACCAGTGGCTTTATAGAGAATTCAATGGCCAAAAAGATTAAGGCAGTGCTTGATTAAAAATGGTGTTTGGACAAAATTTGACTGGGAGGTGTGTTTGTGCTGCCTATTATTTAAGCAATAACGACAGTCAGTTTCAGCGGATACTATACGGCTATACAAGCTGTACACTGACTACTCTAAAGCCTATCCATTTGTATATTATTGTGCTTGGAGTAGATATAATAAATGTTTGCTGAAATGAGAGGGGTACACTCACTTTTGTGAGATATACTGCTCGTTGACAGTGGTTCCTATATTTTTAAAACACCTCTCAGGAACACGTAGCACACTATGCAAACTAGAGTACAGTAGAACCACAATATTATTAAACTTTGAGTCTCACACTGAATACCATCAGATTAAAGGGACAAACAAAAGGGATTATTCAAATTGTTAAAGGGGAACATTATCACCAGACCTATGTAAGCGTCAATATATACCTTGATGTTGCAGAAAAAAGACCATATATTTTTTTAACTGATTTCCGAAGTCTAAATGGGTGAATTTTGGCGAATTAAACGCCTTTCTAGTATTCGCTCTCGGAGCAATGACGTCACGTTGTGAAATCAGCTCTGTTATTTTCCGTTTTTTCGACTGTTTTCCGTACCTTGGAGACATCATGCCTCGTCGGTGTGTTGTCGGAGGGTGTAACAACACGAACAGGGACGGATTCAAGTTGCACCAGTGGCCCAAAGATGCGAAAGTGGCAAGAAATTGGACGTTTGTTCCGCACACTTTACCGACGAAAGCTATGCTACGACAGAGATGGAAAGAATGTGTGGCTATCCTGCGACACTCAAAGCAGATGCATTTCCAACGATAAAGTCAAAGAAATCTGCCGCCAGACCCCCATTGAATCTGCCGGAGTGTGTGAGAAATTCAGGGACAAAGGACCTCGGTAGCATGGCAAGCAATGGCGGCAGTTTGTTCCCGCAGACGAGCGAGCTAAACCCCCCTGGATGTCTTGGCTCACACCGTCCCTTATGCCACCGAAGATGATCAAGAGAAGAATATCGACCCTAGCTTCCCTGGCCTGCTGACATCAACTCCAAAACTGGACAGATCAGCTTTCAGGAAAAGATAGCGGATGAGGGTATGTCTACAGAATATATTAATTGATGAAAATTGGACTGTCTGCACTCTCAAAGTGCATGTTGTTGCCAAATGTATTTCATATGCTGTAAACTTAGTTCATAGTTGTTAGTTTCCTTTAATGCCAAACAAACACATACCAATCGTTGGTTAGAAGGCGATCGCCGAATTCGTCCTCGCTTTGTCCCGTGTCACTGGCTGTCGTGTCGTTTTCGTCGGTTTCGCTTGCATATGGTTCAAACCGATATGGCTCAATAGCTTCAGTTTCTTCTTCAATTTCGTTTTCGCTACCTGCCTCCACACTACAACCATCCGTTTCAATACATGCGTAATCTGTTGAATCGCTTAAGCCGCTGAAATCCGAGTCTGAATCCGAGCTAATGTCGCTATAGCTTGCTGTTCTATGCGGCATGTTTGTTTGTGTTGGCATCACTATGTGACGTCACAGGAAAATGGACGAGTGTATATAACGATGGTTAAAATCAGGCACTTTAAAGCTTTTTTTAGGGATATTGCGTGATGGGTAAAATTTTGAAAAAAACTTCGAAAAATTAAATAAGCCACTGGGAACTGATTTTTAATGGTTTTAACCCTTCTGAAATTGTGATAATGTTCCCCTTTAAGCGTTACAATTTACCACTTTTAGGTTGACTTTACACAATAAAAGAAGATGAAGTTACAGTTCAGATGTTGACCTCGGCTTGCTGAGGTCATACCTTGAGGGCCGGGAGGTCCAGGCACTCCTGGTAAGCCATCCTTGCCAGGGGCTCCTGGAGGTCCTTGGATCTGTGAGGCTAAAAGACCTGCAGGTGTCTTCTGTAGCAGGGCGGAGCTCGACAGCTTTTCTGCAAAGATATCAAACGCACATAATGGATGAGAAGGAGAGCACACACAAATAATCTGTGAGATCACCTTTAGGGGATCATTTGTACCTTCAAAGACCCTTAATACTTCAGTCCTGATGAACATTTTCAGTTCCTCCATGAGGGAGGTGTCGCCCTGCAGATAGAGACAACGGTAACCACGTTCACGACGAGTGAGTGAAATACTGTAATATCAAGTGGTCACACATTGTTTTGACAAAAATGATAACTGTCTGTACACACTAAGTCAAGCTTAGCCCATTATCTTTCTCAATGGTTGACATATAATAAGAGCGGTTCTCTGCAAAAATAAATAACGTGGTGCGCTTCTCTTCCAGGGCTGCAGCTAAATGTATAATTAAAATAATAATATTAATCATCTAACCCTTACATTTTCATGCTCGCTGCTAAGTGCATGTGTGAAAAGCCTGCAGCACATCCTCTTTGTTTTTACTGAACGCTCTGACCTTCATGTGAGCATTGACAGTGAGTAGTGATTGGTTACATCAGAAATGTGCGGCTACTGCACAGGAATCTTAGAAATATTGATCAGAGGCTGGAGCAATTCCTAACGTACCAACTGTCCCGGAGGGCCCACATCCCCTTTTTGGCCAACAGGTCCGCTCGGTCCCGAGGGGCCACCATCTCCAGGGCGTCCTCTTTCTCCCTGGACACCTCTCTCTCCGTGAATTCCCGGATCACCCTGCAGTTCAAACAAACAACAAATGATGGTAATTGGACGCGCTTGACACATCCATCTGACTACCGTATTTTTCGGACTATAAGTCGCAGTTTTTTTCATAGTTTGGCCGGGGGTGCGACTTATACTCAGGAGCGACTTATGTGTGAAATTATTAACACATTACCGTAAAATATCAAATAATATCATTTAGCTCATTCACGTAAGAGACTAGACGTATAAGATTTCATGGGATTTAGCGATTAGGAGTGAGATTGTTTGGTAAACGTATAGCATGTTCTATATGTTATAGTTATTTGAATGACTCTTACCATAATATGTTACGTTAACATACCAGGCAGGCCGATATTATCGGACATCCCTACTAAATAATGGACTAGATAAAGCAAAGAAATCAAACAATGTAATAAATAAAAATGATTCGTTCCGGTTGCATTGCTGCTATGGTGGTGTTCTCACCATGCGGAAAAGGACAGGAAGCAGCACGGCCAGCGTGCTTTTATTTCATATACGAGGCAAAAATACAAAAACGACAAGCATGTCGGGAATCTAAAAAGCACAAATGCAGTTTCGCATGGAGAGGTGAAAACATAATCCGTAGCGTACAGCTAACAAGCACGCAACTGTTGCCAACGGCGAACAAAGGAAAAGCTATCACAGCATGAAAACAAACAAACAAACCTGGCGCATAGAGCGCACATTGATCCAGCAACCAAAATAGAGTGACACCGGTATATTATGGGGGAAGTCGTTAGTGGCGACAGCAGGCACAAACACTAATCATCAAACAGAAACTGGTGTGTAAGAAAATCAGCAGAGCTAGCAACCCAACTTAAACAAAGTGCTGAGAACCGAAACAGAAAATCACTACAAACACAAAAGAAAACATGACCTAGTATAACAGGCCATGACACAATTGATCCACTTTAAGAAACTGTTCAAACATAAAGCATAAAGAGTTTACAAAGTACAAGGATGAAGAATCCTGACAAACATTTTGAACTTTATTAAAAAAGGAGAAAATCGTATTCATCTAATAAAGGACGACTAAAGACACCAATGACTATTCAGCTTTGTTTGATCAGCCGTGTTACCGCTGTGTGACAGGCACTATTTGGAAACAATTAAGGTATGTAAATAAACATTTATGTGAATATTAGGGATGTCCGATAATGGCTTTTTGCCAATATCCGATATTCCGATATTGTCCAACTCTTTAATTACCGATACCGATATCAACCGATATATACAGTCGTGGAATTAACACATTATTATGCCTAATTTGGACAACCAGGTATGGTGAAGATAAGGTACTTTTAAAAAATAATAATAAAATAAAATAAGATAAATAAATTAAAAACATTTTCTTGAATAAAAAAAGAAAGTAAAACAATATAAAAACAGTTACATTGAAACTAGTAATTAATGAAAATTAGTAAAATTAACTGTTAAAGGTTAGTACTATTAGTGGACCAGCAGCACGCACAATCATGTGTGCTTACGGACTGTATCCCTTGCAGACTGTATTGATATATATTGATATATAATGTAGGAATCAGAATATTAATAACAGAAAAAAACAACCCTTTTGTGTGAATGAGTGTGAATGAGTGTAAATGGGGGAGGAAGGTTTTTTGGGTTGGTGTATTAATTGTAAGTGTATCTTGTGTTTTTTTATGTTGAATTAATAAAAAACAAAAAAACAAAACAAAAAAACGATACTGATAATAAAAAAACGATACCGATAATTTCCGATATTACATTTTAACGCATTTATCGAACATCTTTTGTGAATATCTTATTTCGCAATGGATCGGTATATATTTGCGGCAGCAAATATATGAAAACATTTTTTTTTTCTCAAAAATTTAGTAAATGCGGTTTATATGCCAGTGCGACTTATAATACGACAAATACGGTAGCAATCCAGTATGCAGCAAGATTCATTTCATCCATATTCAGTAAGCTTAGTTTTTAGATTAATCTGGCTACTTACACGTTCCCCTTTGGATCCTCTGTCACCCGCTCTACCTGGATCTCCCTTTAAAAAGCAATAGAACATTTTTTTACGCCAACATACAGTAAAACAGACAATTTTCTGTGATCAAAATGTGCACATGCATCATATTTACTGTGTGTGCTGAAAAATCCAATATATTTTTATACTTTTGAGACATGTGGCTTTTATTGCTTATTACTCACCTCAGGCATGTTTGTCTAAAAGCATCCTGCAGTCTTTCACCTTGTGCAATGTCACACCTCCTCTGCATCACCCCTGCGTTACTGTACTGTATATTATGCAGGGTGCTGAGATAGAAACTACCAAGTGGAGCTCTCAAGCTTCATGTCACAACATTTTGTGTCTTGCTACCCCTCCCTGTCACCCCCCATTGCTTTCCCTCTTGCACTCTCAACTGCAACACCCACAGGAGCATCTTTATATCCATTTCCAGTTGGATTACGGAAGCAACACAGAAGTCATTTTTTTTTGTAAATGGGGCAACACTCCCCTTACCTTGTTTAATCTGCACCACTTACTATGCCTGATGAGAGTTTTAAATCTATCTTCCTGCTCACTGATGTGTGCTTCCAAGTGATTTACAATGAAGCACAGGTCTAAGGGATGGAGGCAGAGGAGCAACGCCACCTGCTAGATGGCACTGTTTCCCTACCAAACAAGCCATCGGAGTGATATAACAAGAAGGTGCAGTGCAAGGCTGAGATTTTCCTGCAGGAATATTAACTAATAATAAGGGGAAGACAATAAACTACTGGGGCAGTCATTAGGGTGTTAGGTGACATATAAATCAAAGAGAAAATGTGCATGTTGCATGCCTATTCTCTCTGATTATTTAGGAAATTGTGTAATGAATTTGATGGGTTATCAAAAGGA
Organism: Nerophis lumbriciformis; assembly: GCF_033978685.3. Taxonomy (NCBI): domain Eukaryota; kingdom Metazoa; phylum Chordata; class Actinopteri; order Syngnathiformes; family Syngnathidae; genus Nerophis; species Nerophis lumbriciformis. The sequence goes on along the minus strand of NC_084549.2, from coordinate 22,925,202 downwards.
ATTTTCTTCTTCCCTCCCTTAAAAAAAACATTTCATAATTGCCTGCGAGCACGAGCTGTTTAATTGGAGTTAAAAGACCGAAAGTCAACAAAGTCCTACATCTGCAGGCTTCCGTTTAGCTAAATCATTAAAATGCCAAACACTGTATGCAAATTGGTCTAATGCACTCAGGTAGCTTGAAAGGGATAAAAATCTGCTGTGCCATCTCGCCGCGCCTCCTTGGATGTACAGTGAAGCACTTTCTATAAGGGGATTTTGGCGGCATACGCACAACTCACCTTGTATCCAGGAGTTCCATCCTTCCCAGGCCTGCCCTGCTCAAAGGAGCGCAACAAACAAAAGACATTTTGTATCAGCTCTTTTGGAGTGGATCGGCGCCGCCGCACCCCTGCTAATCTCCACACTTAATGAGATATCTCAATGACGCTGATTGCTTGTGCGAACACCGTTCCATTGTGCTCGGGAATTACAGAAACCATCTTTCATGGTAATTACAAACCCCGTTTCCATATGAGTTGGGAAATTGTGTTAGATGTAAATATAAACGGAATACAATGATTTGCAAGTCATTTTCAACCCATATTCAGTTGAATATGCTACAAAGACAACATATTTGATGTTCAAACTGATAAACATTTTGGTTTTTTTGCAAATAATCATTAACTTTAGAATTTGATGCCAGCAACACGTGACAAAGAAGTTGGGAAAGGTGGCACTAAATACTGATAAAGTTGAGGAATGCTCATCAAACACTTATTTGGAACATCCCACAGGTGTGCATGCTAATTGGGAACAGGTGGGTGCCATGATTGGGTATAAAAGTAGATTCCATGAAATGCTCAGTCATTCACAAACAAGGATGGGGCGATGGTCACCACTTTGTCAACAAATGCGTGAGCAAATTGTTGAACAGTTTAAGAAAAACCTTTCTCAACCAGCTATTGCAAGGAATTTAGGGATTTCACCATCTACGGTCCGTAATATCATCAAAGGGTTCAGAGAATCTGGAGAAATCACTGCACGTAAGCAGCTAAGCCCGTGACCTTCGATTCCTTTAGGCTGTACTGCATCAACAAGCGACATCAGTGTGTAAAGGATATCACCACATGGGCTCAGGATCACTTCAGAAACCCACTGTCAGTAACTACAGTTGGTCGCTACATCTGTAAGTGCAAGTTACAGGTTACTAGGCCACCTACTCAGTGGCCTAGTGGTTAGAGTGTCCGCCCTGAGATCGGTAGGTTGTGAGTTCAAACCCCGGCCGAGTCATACCAAAGACTATAAAAATGGGACCCATTACGTCCCTGCTTGGCACTCAGCATCAAGGGTTGGAATTGGGGGTTAAATCGCCAAAAATGATTCCCGGGCGCAGCACCGCTGCTGCCCACTGCTCCCCTCACCTCCCAGGGGGTGATCAAGGGGATGGGTCAAATGCAGAGGACAAATTTCACCACACCTCGTGTGTGTGTGACAATCATTGGGACTTTAACTTTAACTTTAACTTAAAACTCTCCTATGCAAGGCGGAAACCGTTTATCAACAACACCCAGAAACGCCGTCGGCTTCGCTGGGCCTGAGCTCATCTAAGATGGACTGATACAAAGTGGAAAAGTGTTCTGTGGTCTGACGAGTCCATATTTCAAATTGTTTTTGGAAACTGTGGACGTCGTGTCCTCCGGACCAAAGAGGAAAAGAACCATCCGGCGCAAAGTTGAAAAGCCGGCATCTGTGATGGTATGGGGGTATATTAGTGCCCAAGACATGGGTAACTTACAGATCTGTGAAGGCGCCATTAATGCTGAAAGGTACATACAGGTTTTGGAGCAACATATGTTGCCATCCAAGCAACGTTACCATGGACGCCCCTGCTTATTTCAGCAAGACAATGCCAAGCCACGTGTTACATCAACGTGGCTTCATAGTAAAAGAGTGCGGGTACTAGACTGGCCTGCCTGTAGTCCAGACCTGTCTCCCATTGAAAATGTGTGGCGCATTATGAAGCCTAAAATACCACAACGGAGACCCCCGGACTGTTGAACAACTTAAGCTGTACATCAAGCAAGAATGGGAAAGAATTCCACCTGAGAAGCTTAAAAAATGTGTCTCCTCAGTTCCCAAACGTTTACTGAGATTTGTTAAAAGGAAAGGCCATGTAACACAGTGGTGAACATGCCCTTTCCCAACTACTTTGGCACGTGTTGCAGCCATGAAATTCTAAGTTAATTATTATTTGCAAAAAAAAAAAAAGGTTTATGAGCTTGAACATCAAATATCTTGTCTTTGTAGTGCATTCAATTGAATATGGGTTGAAAAGGATTTGCAAATCATTGTATTCCGTTTATATTTACATCTAACACAATTTCCCAACTTATATGGAAACGGGGTTTGTACATGGAGGGATGTATTTGGCCATGTGGCCCTGGTGTCATGCACTTGTTGGAAGAGAACCTTCAGAGGGTGTTTGTTTAGGCCTGGACCTGCTGCTAAGGGGTTGTGGGAACATGTAGCTATGATTAGAAGGACAACCAAATACATGTGGATGCTTACAGCAACACCTTGGGGTCCCTCGGGTCCCGGGAATCCTGTCTCCCCGAGTGGCCCCCTCTCACCCTGTCAGAGAAGAGAGACGAGCCAACGTGTCAGTCGGCGGTGATAAAGGAATGACGAGCGGATTGACAGCTCAAAGGGAACCAGAGGCTGCCGCTCACCGGTTCTCCTGGGATCCCTGGTTCTCCCCGTGGGCCGGGCTTCCCCTGTCAATCAAAAGGCAAAAGAAGGGAACAGTCAGTGTTTGACAGACCCTCAATGGTGTCATATCTAGAGCACCTCCACAGCTCATTTATAATACAAGCAAGCTGTCTTCTATTGCTGCAGAGCACCAAGACACCACAGGTTTATGTCTGGGCTGGTAATTATCATGTGTAGTGTTGTGGAACCTTGGGACAACACAGTTGATCAGGCTGAGAAATGAGTTGGCCAGAACACACTGGTCTCGATTTTAGGTAGACGTGCACGATTCAATGAGCACTAGTTCGAGAGCTGGAATAAGATTGTTTATAGTTGTTGTAGTAAGTTAAAGTTAAAGTCCCGTCACCCTTGATCACCCCCTGGGAGGTGAGGGGAGCAGTGAGCAGCAGCGGTGGCCCCACCCGGGAATCATTTAACCCCCAATTCCAACCCTTGATGCTGAGTATCAAGCAGGGAGGTAATGGGTCCGATTTTTTTATAGTCTTTGGTATGACTGGGCCGGGTTTGAACTCACAACCTACCGATCTCAGGGCGGACACTCTAACCACTAGGCCACTGAGTAGATTGCTTTGCTTAGGGTTTCTCTGCAGGTTTCAACAAGTCATATTTAAGACTTTTTTGAGACCATAATGAATATAATTTAAGACCATTTCATATCTGTATGGACAAAAAAGTAGAAAGACATAAGGGAAAATTAGAGGGCCAGAATGAATTGTAAGTAGCGTATTTTCCGGACCATAGGGTGCACCAGATTATAAGGAGCACTGCCGATTAATGGTCTATTTTTGATCTTTTTCATATATAAGGCGCATTAAAGATTATAGGGCGCATTAAAGGAGTCATATTATATATATATTTTTTTTCTAAATTGAAAACATTTCCTTGTGGTCTACATAACATGTAATGGTGGTTCTTTGGTCAAAATGTTGCATAGATTATGTTTTACAGATAATTTTCAAGCCGCTTTCTGACAGTCGCTTCCGGATGCGCCGTTTTGTGGGCGGTCTTATTTACGTGGCTCACCTTCGACAGCGTCTTCTCCCCGTCATCTTTGTTGTAGCAGTGTAGCGTGCAAGGACGGGAGTGGAAGAAGTGTCAAAAGACAGAGCTAACTGTTTTAATGACATTCAGACTTTACTTAAATCAGTAACGGAGCAGCATCTTCTCATCCGGAAACAACAAGTGTCCCGTGAAAAAACGTCCGACCGGAACTCTCTAATAACTAAAGTTCCTTGGGTGAATAATGTAAACTCACTATACCGGTATGTTTTAGGGCTTTCATGGCGAGTTTACTGACTGATATAAGTAATAACTTTACACTATTTTATATTAGAAATGGCAACAGTGGAGGATGAATGTCCCATAACAAGATAGAGAAAAAGAAGAAGCTTATTTACTACGGCGTCGGCACAAAGGCGGGCACGCGCGATTTTTTAGGCTTTATGCAGATCCCAAATACAGATCAGCAGGTACCAGAAAGTAAGAAAAGTTTCCTTTGCATAATATTGCGAAACAAAACGCCAGATAATGTCTTACCTTATACACACACCATAATAAAACGTGTATGTTTAATGCACAGACAATCCATCAAGCGGTGCGGTTTCATAGCTTACCAAAGTTGTACTAAAACATTTTGATAGATTTTTGAGCGCTGTGTGTAATGTTCTATATTTTCAATGGAAGATATAGAATGTTGGTGTTGTTTACTTGAGTCATATTACCATTATATTGCAGTCTACACGTATCTCTTATGTTTGACTGCCATCTACTGGTCACACTTATCATTAGACCATGTACAATTGCTTTGAGGTCGGTAAGCAAAACCAGAATTATTCCGTACATTAGGTGCACCGGGTTATAATGCGCACTGTCGAGTTTTGAGGAAAAAAAAAAGATTTTAAGTGCACCTTATAGTCTGGAAAGTACGGTATATGACATTTTTCACTGCTCTTTCACATTGGAAAACAAAATGGTTAAACTAACTAAATAGCCATAGAAATGTTTTATTGCAAAAGGTGCAGTGTGCTTCATATCAAGTGTTGTCATGTAACAACAAGCAGAACGTTAGCAATGGTAGAGGAAAGCACAACAATGTATTGTCTGTGAAAGGGACTCTTTGCGTCTCTGCTAAAGCTAAATGGTTAAATTTTGCATTGTTTTTTGTGGCTGAATTGAGCAAACCAATAAAAACAATAACAGTACTACTACTGCACAAAGTTGTGAAACACAGGGAGTGCAGACAGAACGGTTGTCTAAAACGGATTATGGCTTGCAAGCATCAAACAGACTTTGGATGTGAATAATGTAGATACCATTCACATTTGCTCAACTCATTTTGTATCTATTGTATGAATACACATTTACCTGTTTTGCATGACTTCTTTGAAAACTTATTGCTAATAAACAAGGACTAATTTTTACTTAAGCGTGAGAAGAAAACATTCACAAATTTTCCCTGCATTGAGGACTTCATAAATAAAGTTGGTATGGTATGGTATGGTAAACACTAAAAGGGGCTGTTTGCAACATTTACACAAATGCTTAGAGGGCGCTAACTTTCCAATGTGTTTGACACTGTATATTCTGCCCTCTTCTCGTACATAATGACGTAATTATGTGTGTACGTGACACACGTGCATTAGCTTTTGGTGTTGTTAGCTAATAATAGCAATTTGGATAGCTAGCGTTAGCTGTCATTAAATGTATGTTCTATCATAACAACAACATGACTGCAAATTGTTTGTTGCTTCTCATGGACTGCTTTTGTATGTGTTGATGTGACTTTGTGAGTGACCGCCGTAAACAACAATCATTTTATTCAGGCCGGTAAAAATTTGTATTACATGAACTTTGTAATTGTGAAAAATACAGACAATTGTCAAACCAATGTGTTACGTTAAAGGCCTACTGAAACCCACTACTACCGACCACGCAGTCTGATAGTTTATATATCAATGATGAAATCTTAACATTGCAACACATGCCAATACGGCCTGGTTAGCTTACTAAAGTGCAATTTTAAATTTTGCGCGAAATATCCTGCTGAAAACGTCTCGGTATGATGACGTCAGCGCTTGACGTCGCGGATTGTAGAGGACATTTTGGGACAGCATGGTGGCCAGCTATTAAGTCGTCTGTTTTCATCGCAAAATTCCACAGTATTCTGGACATCTGTGTTGGTGAATCTTTTGCAATTTGTTCAATGAACAATGGAGACAGCAAAGAAGAAAGCTGTAGGTGGGAAGCGGTGTATTGCGGCCGACTGCAGCAACAACACAAACACAGCCGGTGTTTCATTGTTTACATTCCCGAAAGATGACAGTCAAGCTTTAGCATTGGCCTGTGGAGAACTGGGACAACAGAGACTCTTACCAGGAGGACTTTGAGTTGGATATGCAGACGCGGTACCGTGAGTACGCATGCAGCTGCGGCTTCCAAACATTTGATCGCTTGCCCGTACGTGCGTGCCGCTATGTGCATGTCACGTACGTAACTTTGGGGACATTGGGGAAATATATGTACTGTATGAACTTTGGGGAGGTGAACGGTACTTTGGGCTGTGGGATTGAGTGTGTTGTGCAGGTGTTTGAGTTGTATTGGCGGGTTATATGGACGGGAGGGGGGAGGTGTTTGTTATATGATTTAAATCTCTTTAAATCACCAAAAATGATTCCCGGGGGCGGCCACTGCAGCTGCTCACTGCTCCCCTCACCTCCCAGGGGGTGATCAAGGGTGATGGGTCAAATGCAGAGAATAATTTCGCCACACCTAGTGTGTGTGTGACAATCATAGGTACTTTAACTTGAATTATTATCTGTCCAATAATCATACTTGCCAACTTTGAGACCTCCGATTTCGGGAGGTGGGGGGCGTGGTCGGGGGTGGGACGGGGGCGTGGTTGAAGGCGGGGGCGTGGTTAAGAGAGGAGGAGTATATTGACAGCTAGAATTCACCAAGTCAAGTATTTCAAACATATATATATACATACATATACATACATACATATACATACATACATACATACATACATATACATACATACATACATACATACATACATTCATACATACATACATACATATACATATATATATATATATATCCTGAAAATATGCAAACAAAACTGTGTTTAGATAATTGATACTTCAAACTTGCATAAATAAATCTTAAGGAATATAACATAACTTGGCTTCTGAGAGCTTCAAAATGTAATGAATAAAATGCTAAAGTTGTTGATAAACAAGCAATTATTTTAATAATTAAATATGGTCATTTTAAATGAATTATTATGATAATTTAAAATTAATTATTTCCAATATGTTTATTTTAATGTATAATTCTATGGCTGGATGTAATAAGGAGTCAGAAAAAATACAAATAAAAATACAATTAATTTTGATGTTTTTAGCAAAATATAGTAAAAATGTATTTAGTTTTTTTTTTTTTTTAATTATTAAATATATTTATTTTTAGGTAAAATAAACATAATAATACAATTTATCTCTAGTCTGGATGATTTAGTTCTTGTCACCCTGTGGTCCTTCCGTCATAAAATAAGGCTGTCCTCACTCAGGTCTGCATGGAGCTGGAGGGGGCGTGGCCTCCAGCTCCGGCTGAAAATCGGGAGTTTTTTGGGAGAATATTTGTCCCGGGAGGTTTTCGGGAGAGGCGCTGAATTTCGGGAGTCTCCCGGAAAATTCGGGAGGGTTGGCAAGTATGCCAATAATAATCATGCACCCCTAATAAAAACACCAAGCTGACATGCATGCTGTTTTTTTGGTCCTTTAAAAATAAATCTCTATATTGTATTGCCTTTGAAAATTAAATATATCAAAATAGCCCTTGCAATTTGTTCTTTTTTAATGCATTGTCCTCAGTGGAAAAGGTTTTGACAACCCTACTCTAATGTACCTGTAGTGTTCAGCAGTGTCATATTTGTTATTATAATAACTGAACAACTTACTAGAGGACCTGATGTTCCAGGTGGACCAGACAGACCGACGTCACCCTGCAAGAAACATTGAAATAATGTCAGCCACTCTACACACAGAATGTATTCAGTAAATTGTCAAGTTACGAAATGGAGATGCATTGACTTCTCATGGCCAAGAACATCGAGGCACTTGAAAGCAACAATAATTTCTATTCATAATCCCAAAAATAGATGAGCAAAACCACTCACACTTAGCATTCGCTCCTTTGACAGCATTCCCCTTAAGGATGTGTTTTTCCAGGATAAGACCCTAAGTAAGATGTTCCACCTCCTCGCCATAGTCAGACACTCTCAACCAACATAATGAGCAAAAATAATTAGCCTGATGAAAGAACTTCTAAGACGTTGAAGCTGGAAAATTTAATGTACGTGATGTGGACTTGACAATAATCAAGACTAATACAAGATTTCGGCTGACAGGTACCATTGATCATCCCAGAACACTTTGACGATAGTCGGCCCCTGTGGTCGCCACAATTGTAAATTGCAATAACTCTAATAAAAATAACAATATTGGACATATGTTAACTACTAAGCAGTGAGGAAAATACAAGACCACCATTTTATATTGCTATTTACCTATAGTTATAGGGATGTCCGATAATGGCTTTTTGCCGATATCCGATATTGTCCAATTCTTTAATTACCGATACCGATATCAACCGATATATACAGTCGTGGAATTAACACATTATTATGCCTATATTGGACAACCAGGTATGGTGAAGGTAAAGTACTTTTTAAAAAAATTTAAAAAATAAAATAAGATAAATTAAAAACATTTTCTTGAATAAAAAAAGAAAGTAAAACAATATAAAAACAGTTACATTGAAACTAGTAATTAATGAAAATGAGTCAAATTAACTGTTAAAGGTTAGTACTATTAGTGGACCAGCAGCACGCACAATCATGTGTGCTTACGGACTGTATCCCTTGCAGACTGTATCGATATACCGTATTTTTCGGAGTATAAGTCGCCCCGGAGTATAAGTCGCACCTGCCGAAAATGCATAATAAAGAAGGAAAAAAACATATATAAATCGCACTGGAGCCCGGCCAAACTATGAAAAAAACTGTGACTCATAGTCCGAAAAATACGGTATATTGATATATAATGTAGGAACCAGAATATTAATAACAGAAAGAAACAACCCTTTTGTGTGAATGAGTGTAAATGGGGGAGGGAGTTTTTTTGGGTTGGTGCACTAATTGTAAGTGTATCTTGTGTTTTTTATGTTGATTTAATAAAAAAAACAAACAAACAAAAAAACCCCGATACCGATAATAAAAAAAACGATACAGATAATTCCCGATATTACATTTTAACGCATTTATCGGTCGATAATATCGGCAGGCCGATATTATCGGACATCTCTATATAGTTATCATCTGTCCAATGACTAGTAGCTTTCTACTTTCAGGCCCTCGCATGTGAGACGTTTGTTGCTACAGTAACCGAGCTTGGAAATGTGGACTGAACTTCGCTTAAAAGGAGCAGCACTAACTGGACCTAGAAGTCAAGCTCAAAATCATGCATAGTTAAAGTACATTTTTATAGTAAATGGAGATCTTTTGTCTGAAAATGGTCTGAAAATTGTGGCGAGATTTGGTAAGATATTGTCTTGAGAGATATTACTTAGACAATATTTGCAACTGTTAATTTTTTTAGGACTGTCGAATTTGACAAGTTAATGCATGCGAATAATCAAAAAAAATATCCCACAAATCAATCAGCGGATGGTAACCTGAAAGGCGGCGTGGATTGTTATACTGTCAGTGATCAGCTCAATGCATACACCAGTGCAAAGATGAGTTAGAAGACTCGCTGGCAAATTTTGCTTCAAAATATACCGCTATGGGACTAAATCTAACGTGTTTGTGTTGTCAATGTTAGATAAATGCTGACATTTATTATTTATGTATTAGTATTTATATTTGAAATGGACTATAAGGCCTCATCTGACCTTCATGAATTCATCATTTTCATCTTTCTGACTGTTGGACACTGTAGACAAAAGCCTGACTTTTAGTGTAAAATTCAGAACACTTTGTTTTTAAATCATGTCGATTCACCTGGGGATAGGCTGATTGGCAACACTAAATTGGCCCTTGTGTGTGAATGTGAGTGTGAATGTTGTCTATCTGTGTTGGCCCTGCGATGAGGTGGCGACTTGTCCAGGGTATACCCCGCCTTCTGCCTTGATTGCAGCTGGGATAGGCACCAGCACCCCCCTTGACCCCGAGAGGGACAAGCGGTAGAAATGGATGAATGGATAGATTTGTGTCTCATTGCTCTGTATTTTATTTACCGCATTTTTCGGAGTATTAGTCGCACCGGAGTATAAGTCGCACCTGCCGAAAATACATAATAAAGAAGGGGTAAAGACATATATAAGTCGCACTGGAGTATAAGTCGCATTTTTTGGGGAAATTTATTTGATAAAACCCAACACCAAGAATAGACATTTGAAAGGCAATTTAAAATAAATAAAGAATAGTGAACAACAGGCTGAATAAGTGTACGTTATATGACGCATAAATAACCAACTGAGAACGTGCCTGGTATGTTAACGTAACATATTATGGTAAGAGTCATTCAAATAACTATAACATATAGAACATGCTATACGTTTACCAAACAATCTGTCACTCCTAATCGCTAAATCCCATGAAATCTTATACGTCTAGTCTCTTACGTGAATAAGCTAAATAATATTATTTGATATTTTACGCTAATGTGTTAATAATTTCACACATAAGTCGCTCCTGAGTATAAGTCGCACTCCAAACTATGAAAAAAACTGTGACTTATAGTCCGAAAAATACGGTACTCAAATTTAAGAAAAAAATATGACCTGCTATTGGCTGTTTATTTACATGGTGGTATCAATGTAGAAATATACTATGTATCAGCCTGATTTGTATAAACTACCCTACACTGTAAATTTGTGGTTGAAATTCAAACTCCCCTGCCTGCTGGAGAAATTGTGGGAATTCAAATGCAAATCACTACCATGTTTTCTGGGACTGCTCCACCATAAAGGACTATTGGAAAGAGATACACCAAGCTCTACAGGATATTTTCAAACGTGAAATACCCCTCAAAAGTAAAAATTAGTTTTTTGGACATGTACCTCAGGACTGGCTGAAGAAAGATAAACACTTAATGAATATCCTACTGGTGGCTTGTAAAAAGACCATTACTAGGAAATGGATATCCCAGGAGAGCCCAACTTTTAAGCAATGGATGGAAACAACAATAGACATATAAAATGGAGAAGATAACCGCCTTCATTAATTATAAATTGGAGAAATTTACTTCATACTGGGAAAATTGGGTCAACTATGTCACGCCCTATAAACCTCACTTTAATTTTTCGAATTAGTGATTGTATTGCAAAAAAAAAAAAAAAAAGAAAAAAAAAGGGGATTACTCCCTACAAGTGTATATGTATGTATGTATATATATGTATTTATATATTTATATATATATGTATGTGTGGGTATATATATATATATATATATATATATAGGTATCTTTTTATATTTTATTTTATTTCTGATTACTATTATTATTAATGTATTATTATTTATTTTTCTCTTTCTTTTTTTTTTCTTCTCTTTGTTTATTTAATTGATGTATTTGTAGATATTACTTTGTTTTTTTTGTTGTTTCTTTCTTTTTTGGGGGGGATGAGTAGTATGGGTGGGATATAAACAAAAATATTTTGACATTTAGGGCAGACAATAGATATATGATTAATGTGAATATAATGTAATGGATAGGAATGTCTGATGCTGGATGTCAATAAAAAAAAAAAGGAAAAAAAAAAAAGGAAATTCAAACCACACAGGTTTACAGGAACTTATATTTCCCGGAACTTTTGGTGGAAAAGTGTTGTTGGGTTTGTTGTGCTGTCATTTTTGGGTGTGCATTGTTATAGTAGTTAGTGTTCTTTCTAGTAGAATTCAAGATTGCAATCATATATTTAACTATAGCCAACCAGGGTGTGCAGGCCACAATTACACCGTAGCGGCAAAGCTCGGATGGTGGAGTGGCCGTGCCAGCAACTTGAGGGTTCCGGGTTCAATTCCCGCTTCCGCCATCCTAGTTACTGCCGTTGTGTCCTTGGGCAAGACACTTTACCCACCTGCTCCCAGTGCCACCTACACTGGTTTAAATGTAACTTAGATATTGAGTTTCACTATGTAAAAGCGCTTTTAGTCACTAGAGAAAAGCGCTATATAAATATAATTCACTTCACTACACTACACTAAACTATGACATTAAAAAGAGGGCCACAATGTTTGCAACCCCTAGTACCGCATTTTTCGGAGTATAAGTCGCACCGGAGTATAAGTCGCACCTGCCGAAAATGCATAATAAAAAAAGAAAAAAACATATATAAGTCGCACTGGAGCACGGCCAAACTATAAAAAAAACTGCGACTTATAGTCCGAAAAATACGGTATATCCTATTTTCTACTGCTTGTCCCTTTCGGGGTTGCGCGGGGTGCTGGAGCCTATCCCAGCTGCACTCGGGCAGAAGGCGTAGTACACCCTGGACAAGTCGCCACCTCATCACAGGGCCAACACAGATAGACAGACAACATTCACACTCACATTCACACACTAGGGCCAATTTAGTGTTGCCAATCAACCTATCCCCAGGTGCATGTTTTTGGAGGAGAGACGACACAAAAGATTTGGTTTACGTCCGTTAACATCGTCTTTGGTCACCAGGCAATATCCATCCAACAAATTAAAAAGTCAACATATGGCCCCATTCTTGGGTGGATCTCGAGAAACAGATTAATCATTTTGCAATGCAGTCTCCTGAAAATGAGGGAAAGCGCCACTTTACATAGCAACGGGCGCTGTGGTCAAAGTTGGAATTTAGGATATTCAACACTCTAATACAGTGATTCTCAACCTTTTTTCAGTGATGTACCCCCTGTGAAATTGTTTTTAATTCAAGTACCCCCTAATCAGAGCAAAGCATTTTTTGGTTGAAAAAAAGGGATAAAGAAGTAAAATACAGCACTATGTCATCAGTTTCTGATTTATTAAATTGTATAACAGTGCAAAATATTGCTCATTTGTAGTGGTCTTTCTTGAACAATTTGGAAAAAAAGATATAAAAATAACTAAAAACGTGTTGAAAAATAAACAAATGATTCAATTATAAATAAAGATGTCTACACATAGAAGTAATCATCAACTTAAAGTGCCCTCTTTGGGGATTGATGAACTTATTTCTAAACATTTCTTCACAAAAAAAGAAATCTTTAACATCAATATTTATGGAACATGTCCACAAAAAATCTAGCTGTCAACACTGAATATTGCATTGTTGCATTGTAATGAATGGAATAGCCTACTTGATTTGATGTTCAGTTTATGAACTTACATTCATATTTTGTTGAAGTATTATTCAATAAATATACTTATAAAGGATTTTTGAATTGTTGCAATTTTTAGAATATTTAAAAAAAATCTCACGTACCCCTTGGCATACCTTCAAGTACCCCCATTTGAGAACCACTACTCTAATACTATCTGCCGGCTAAGGTGGATAGGGCACCCCCCTCACCCAATTTGCCATGTTTCATGTGTCAGGTAAATTATGTCGAATGGGGCCACGCTTCCTACTATATATTGTATATATGTTACAATTATTACAGAGCAGTGATTTTTAATTCAATAAAGGACTTATGTTGTTTTTGCTTACCTTAGCACCAGGTAGTCCTTCAAGCCCAGGTAATCCCATAAGCCCTGGATCCCCCTACAAGTGAAGAAAACACACAATCTAGTGAGTAAAGACAAAAAAAACTAACATTTTTGGTGAAGACTAATATTAGCCCTTTGCAATTTGTGTCTCGCTGTGTCTTAAAGTCAGGTGATGAGGTCTTGGAAGCTGTTACTTTATGGCTGTCAGTCATAGTTAGAACATCACCCGTTTATTAAAATCTGCACGAAACAAGACATCACACGTTTCGATCCCTGCACTCTACACACTCAGTGGGGCATTAATACATGTCATCACGCGTCAATATAAAGATGATCCTGAGGGGACGATACTTCAGGCTCACTGCATGATATTATATGATCAATGACATGTGCTGTCACGCGATGAGATGGAAGAAGAGCCGTCCAATCAGGCTTGCTTTGTGCATGAACTAGAACTGGCCTCCAGTGAGCTCATTTTGGTCAAGCTGCCATGAAAAAAATGCCATTATGTGGAAAAGAGGGGCACCGGGCGCTGACATAGATGGATGGCGCGCGTAATTGTCACACATGTAGATTGTCACGAATAAGGGAACGTGGTTACGGGGAGAACGGAGCAGCCAGGGTGGGATCAGCTGTGAGACGGATTGAGGCAATTCCACCACAGTACGCTGGAGCTGCTCACACAATTTATTAAAATGTCAAATTAACATCCTGGTGAAAAATCACCCGGCAACAAAACAATAAAATCGAAAATTGGCCTGGTGAGGATAAAGAATTCTAGTGGATGGTAGAAGCATTGACTTGTTTCCACTTGTGTGTGCGTGTGTGTGTGTGTATTGTTTTTAGGCATCACGGGTTGGTTGGGCGGGTGAGCATTTGAAGAGCAGAGAAGATTCATGGCTTCCTACGAGGCCAGAAAATGTGGTGCTACTATTTCATATTTGCACGAGACATGAGCGTTTTTTTTGTGTGTGTGTGTATTTGTGTGCTGGAGTTCAGCCCTGGTCGGCTTCAGGGTATGTTGGTTATATAGTGGAGAGTTACACACATTGATAAAAATAAACTGACTTCAGTATTTTGTGGGGGGGAAAAACAACTCAACAATAGATATTTCATAGGGAAAAAAAAAGCTTAAACTCACTGCAAGTCCTTCATCTCCTTTGGGTCCCTTGAAATAAAAAAAAAAAAAGGACAGATTAATGTGAGAATTGCGCCCGCAAAAATCCGAAATATTGTCTGAAATGGCATGCTGCAGCTGTGAAATGTATGGTGTGTATACATACAGTAGTACTAATGTTACATTATAAATGAAGCATATTGTATACCTCGACGTTTTATCAATTTTAGTAATTTCTTCAATTAATATCGGTATAATCACTAAGTCTCTAATAGTCGCTGGGTACAAAAGCACATAACCACTGGAGTATCTAATTGAAGCAAAATCTAAATATAGTGCCATTGTGGCTGTAGGCAACCTTCTGACATATGTAGCTGCTGGTCATCATCCAGCAGCTTTATCTACCTCTGCATGCACTTTAAAATGACAGGTCTGCTACTCAGCTGTTGGTGTAAAACAAATGCGTGTTGAATATCTTGTCTTTGTAGTGCATTCAATTAAATATGGGTTGAAAAGGATTTGCAAATCATTGTATTCCGTTTATATTTACATCTAGCAGAATTTCCCAACTAATATGGAAACAGGGTTTGTACATTGGAGAGATGCTAGTTGATATAATCTGCTGCTTGATTTTTTTTTTACTGATTTCAAATTGATATCAACTGGGTACTAATTGCAGCTTTCTATGCTTGCATCATGTAAATCATGTTTGTACTATGCATGTAATAAATGTAATAAAAAAGGTCTGCATACGATTCTTGTCTAGTGATAGGGATGAAGTTACTCGAAATGTGGCCAATTGATGGAGGCAGCACAGGGAGAAGACGCTCCAACATTTACGTGTGTTTCATGCACCCTATTTGGTTGGTTGCCCGCCCTCAGGTGTCAGTTATGGTTGAAGGCTCACTGCAGAGCCTTTGATTGGATGTCTCCCTAAACCTGATGAGATTACAAACTGCCTGATAAGGAAGAGCAGGGCAGAGGGAATTTCAAAGCAGGTCATTTCAGCTGAACTCCCGCTTCCGTTTGCAAATCGTTGATGTTTTGTGTGTCCCCGGGCAGGTCAGAGGCACCTGTTTGGAAGTCTGGAAGCCTCTTAGCCTTCACCCTCCAAGCAGCGGCCCTCAATGAATGTGACCGTGTGTGATATGAGGGGCCTCAGAAGCAAAGATAACACCGGAGGGCTGATAGGGTTATTTTTTATGCGGCTCTCCGGCACCAACATGTCTATCTGCTGATGCTTCTCCACCGTGCACTTTGAAGGATTTTCCGCAGGCGTAACGTTGATTATACTTACCGGAGCACCAGGAGCTCCGGGGGGTCCTAAAATAGCTCCACCACTCTGAAAAGACATCATTTGGACTTAATGGCTTTCTAATCCACGATACGGGTCAGAGAAATTTTAACCACAGGCACAGACTTTTCCTGCCAATATGATTGATAGCCCCGCACAATGCACTCCATGCATCACCGTATCGCGACGACAATGAGTTAAAGTCTTTACCTGCAGCTTGTACAGGCCGCTCATCCCATTGCCCTCCACATAGGGTGCACCCTGAAAGACAAGCAGCGGTAAATCACAGACCTTCTTCCCTGAGATTCATAGGCATCAAGAGTCAGTACAGTAGGCCCCGGGCGGGTATTTACTGCTAAGCCCTTAAACGCTACACAAGGGCGATCAATAGCTCATTTGGCGATTTCACAATGAGACGGGGTGAGTGAGAACTGTAGACTTCATAAACCATGAGCTATAGTGCTATTTCAGAAAGTGAGAACAACTATTGAGGTGTTTCTTGGGGAGTATTTCGATATCCACTGTTTTTTTTTTTTTTTTTTTTAGATCTGTAATTGAAAGCTTTTAAAATAGAAAGGGAGTCAAGGTGCTCATTTAGAGGCAAGTGGATGCCCGTGCCCTTTTCAGGCCACTGAGCCATCCCCTGTCCTCCCAGACTGCACTTTATGAGGCCAGTGTATGTGTGTGTGTGTGTGTGTGTGTGTTTGGGGAGGTGGGGCGGGGATACATGGAGGAAAGGCAGGTTCAAGGGGACGCCTGATGAATTATAGATTTGCCTTTGGAAGCGCTTACTCACTGGCCTTTCGCACGCAGCAAACATGGTTCAATGCCAATGTGCGGGTTACCCCAATGTCAGTGTATTTGTACTTGTTTGTCATTTTTCACTCCCGTGCTCTGCTAAATACTCTCATAGTGGAGAGAAATAACAGTGGTCGCCTGTAGGGAATCATCTGCCCCTAATTCGTCTCAACTAAAGAGGAGAAACATAACCTTAGAGGAAAATCCAATTTAAAACATTTGTATGCACGTACAACACTTAGAACCTTTAGCATATCAGTATGTGGAATTAAATGATGGAATGGATTAAGTAAAGAAGTTAAACAATGTACTGATATGATCCAGTTTAAGAGGTTGTTCAAAATAATAGTGCTTGCAAAGTGCAAAGAAGAATTATGAGAAATACTTTCAACCTTATTGAAAATAAGATATTCTTCATCTCAGTATGTTAATAATGACTGAATTAATTACATATTACAAAACTTGTGTATACTAATTCACAGATGTTATTTTATTATATAAAAAGGTCAGTAAATGATTTTATATCAGTGGTTCTTAACCTTGTTGGAGGTATCGAACCCCACCAGTTTCATATGCGCATTCACCGAACCCTTCTGTAGTGAAAAATAAAATGTTTTTTTTTCAAATTCAAGACAAAGTTATATGTTTTTGGTAACACTTTAGTATGGGGATCATATTCTAAGTAACAAAGACTTAATTTAGAGTGTTTTGGACACTAGGGAACATATTCTAAGTAACAAAGACTTATTCTAATTTAGAGTTATTTGGTTAGGGTTAGGGATAGGGTTAGAGGGGTAGGGTTATAATAAGGCCATGCCGAATAAGGCATTAATAAGTACTTAATAATGACTACCGTATTTTTCGGAGTATAAGTCGCACCGGAGTATAAGTCACACCTGACAAAAATGCATAATAAAGAAGGAAAAAAACATTTATAAGTCGCACTGGAGGGTTACCCTCATCTCAGCAGCCAAACTATGAAGAAAACCGCGACTTATAGTCCGAAAAATACGGTAGTTAAGAGCCAATATGTTACTAATTTGCATGTTAATAAGCAACTAATGAATGGTGAATATGTTCCCCATACTAAAGTGTTACCATGTTTTTTTTACTGGTGCACAAAATGAACCGTGCATGAACATCACCTTGCTCAAACAACAAAACCAACACAGTGCTTGAACTCACAACAAATTACACACCTGCAAATCAGCGTGACTTCTGTTGTTGCCGTATCCGTAATACGCCGATAGGGAGAAGTTTTTTTATTTACACGATGAGTCGGGTGTGTCTTGACCTCCGCCGAACCCCTGAGCCCGACTCACCGAACCCCTAGGGCAGTGTTTTTCAACCTTTTTTGAGCCAAGGCACATTTTTTACATTGAAAAAATGCGGAGGCACACCACCAGCAGCTGATATTGACAGTAAAAAGTCGTTGTCGCAATTGTTGGATATGACTTTAAAGCATAACCAAGCGTGCATCAATATAGCTCTTGTCTCAAAGTAGGTGTACTGTCACGACCTGTCACATCACACCCTGACTTATTTGGACTTTTTTGCTGTTTTCCTGTGTGTAGTGTTTTACATCTTGTCTTGCGCTCCTATTTTCGTGGCTTTTTCTCTTTTTTTGGTATTTTCCTGTAGCAGTTTCATGTCTTCCTTGACCGCTATTCCCGACACCTACTTTGTTTTAGCAATCAAGAATATTTCAGTTGTTTTTATCCTTCTTTGTGGGGACATTGTTGATTGTCGTGTCATGTTCGGATGTACTTTGTGGACGCCGTCTTTGCTCCACAGTAAGTCTTTACTGTCGTCCAGCATTCTGTTTTTGTTTACTTTGTAGCCAGTTCAGTTTTAGTTTCATTCTGCATAGCCATCCCTAAGCTTCAATGCCTTTTCTTAGGGGCACTCACCTTTTGTTTATTTTTGGTTTAAGCATTAGACACCTTTTTTACCTGCACGCTGCCTCCCGCCGTTTCCGACATCTATGATGCAATTAGCTACCTGCTGCCACCTACTGATATGGAAGAGTATAACGTGGTAAGTCTGCCGATCTCCAGACAGCACAGACACTCAACAACAACACATTTGCGGATTTTTGGTTTGCAAAAAATATTTCTAACCCAAATAGGTGAAATTAGATCATCTCCCACGGCACACCAGACTGTATCTCACGGCACACTAGTGTGCCGCGGCACAGTGGTTGAAAAACACTGCCCTAGGGTTCGATCGAACCCAGGTTGAGAACCACTGTTCTATATATTTGTAAACGCTCTGAAGTGGGAAAGGGGTAGAATTAAATAAGCGTCGCTTCTTCCTACTCCTTTTCGCTCACGATGTAAAGTGAAATGATATGAAATTGTGTGATGTATTATACTGTAAGTGTGTTCATGTTCGAAATAAACTAAAGAAAGAAAGAAAGAAAGAATGGAAATACTAAAGAGTCTAGCTCCATCCTATCTTGCTGATTGTGTTGTACCATATGTCCCGGCAAGAAATCTGCATTCTAAGAACACCAACTTATTAGTGATTCCCAGAGCCCAAAAACAGTCTGCGGGCTATAGAGCGTTTTCTATTCGGGCTCCAGTACTCTGGAATGCTCTGCTGGTAACAGTTAGAGATGCTACCTCAGTAGAAGCATTTAAGTCCCATCTTAAAACTCATTTGTATACTCTAGCCTTTAAATAGACCCCCCTTTTAGACCAGTCGATCTGCCGTCTCGTTTCTGCTCTGCCCCCCTCTCCTGCTAGAGAGGTTATTAGGTGACCACAGAAGAGCGCTAGCTGTTCAAAGTCTGGACCCGGGGTGGACCACTCATCTGTGCATCAGTTGGGGACGTCTCTGCGCTGCTGACTTGTCTCCACTCAAGATGATCCCCTGCTGGCCCCACTATGGACTGGACTCTCACACTATTAACTAGATCCACTCGATGTCCTTTGCACCGGTCGCCCGGGGGGGGGGGGGGTTTCATTGTATCTCCATGGGTTGAGTTTTTTCTTGCCCTATTGTGGGGTCTAATGGATGTAGTTGTGGCTTGTGCAGCACTTTGAGACACTTGTGATTAAGGGCTATATAAATAAACTTTGATTGATTGATTGATTGATTTTCAGCTTCTGCACCCTAAACGGGCTGCAGACAGGAATAAATGCTAAATAAAGAGAGCAAAAGTTTGTTGGGTATTACATACAACACATTTAGTTCAGTCCCCGGACTTGCTTCCTTTCCATTTGTTCTGTCCAGCTCTTCTACGTTTTGTCTTTCGTTTACGTCAGAAATGCTATGTTTGGTTGGCACGGTGGTCATCGATAACCATAAACTCCTTGAAATAAGGTCTTTACATCAAACAAACTGGTTTTCTACCATCTGAAATAAATGCAAAAAATATATCCCGAATTTGCAAATTAAAGTTAAAGTTAAAGTACCAATGATTGTCACACACACACTAGGTGTGGCGAAATTATTCTCTGCATTTGACCCATCACCCTTGATCACCCCCTGGGAGGTGAGGGGAGCAGTGGGCAGCAGCGGTGGCCGCGCCCGGGAATCATTTTTGGTGATTCCGCCTTAATTTGATATTTTTTTTCAACCAACCAAAACTTTGCATGACTAAGTTGTTGGAGAGAAGTTTAAAGAAATATATCTTACTGGAGGTCCTGGAAGCCCAGGTCGTCCTGGAGGCCCTTCATTTCCCTAAAGATTACAAACCAGAAATAATTCTTAGATATCTGATTAAATACATACATTTTCTAACCACAAGACACTACATTTCCAGTTAGACAGTGCTCTGATATATTTTTTTACTTGATCTCCTTTAGTTCCTGTATGACCCACTGGACCAGGCCGACCCATTAGACCCTGCAAGTAAAAGAGAACAGTGACTCCCACAAAACCAAGTATTGAAGAAAGTTTTTTACGTTCATGTGCTTCTTACCTGCTCCCCAGTGCGACCTGTAACCCCAGGGAGTCCAGGAACCCCAGCAGGCCCCTAAAGGACAGACAAGGAAGATTTATCACTTATGTAAAAACAAAATGTTTGTTATACAAACTACAAAGAATTAATTGCAACACACTTATTACAAGTGCAATCAATATTGTTTGGATTATATAATATTATATTTACTCTTATAATGTTTATTATTAGTGCATCAAACAGGGGCTAATCCTCCTGTCTTTGACGCCTTTTGTTTAGAGCTTTAAAAAAGGGGTCCTTGAATGCACCACAGTTCTGTGCTATGACAGGGGTGTCAAACTCGTTTTCCATGAGGGCCACATTGCGGTTATGGCTGTCATCAAAGGTGCCGCTTGTAACATATAAAATTGCCTATGCATTTGATTATTTATATATTTTTCATGTACAATGTAAAAAAAAAAAATTGAAACATCTGTAGATTTTACAGTAAAAAACTGGCAACTCACTAGAATTTTATTGTAAAATTCAAGGTATTTTTTCCCAACATATTACTCTAATTGGAAAACAGTACCACTGTTTTTTTTTTTTTGGCAACTGAGCTGTCAGTTTTTACTGTAAAAACAATGTGGTACCGTTTTTCCATTTACAGTAATACATCGTAAAAACAACTGTAGATTTTATGACATAACTTTACTGTGAAAAATCAGTGGTAGAGTTTTTTGTTTTTTTTACAATTTACAGTAATATGCTGTAAAAACCACTATACATTTTACTGTAAAAAACACCAGTCGGAGTCTCCTCACTTATTTTTGTGCTGATCATTGACCGTTTAGCGGTTAACATAATAGAGCTTTTACGGTCAAAATAAACTGCATGTTTAATCTAAGTGTGCTCATAATTAATATAAAAGTTTTTTGTGATTATTAACATAAGTACAGACCTATTTATTACTTATTGAATTAAATGAAAGAAAAACAATCTTCAAACCTTTACAAAAACTCCAGGCTATGATCATGTGACCCCCCCCCCCCCCCCCCCCCCCCCAAGCGTTTGTGGTCCTGAACAACCGCAAATAGTGTTAAAGCGACTAACCCAAGTCACCAGGGTTAATTTTACCAAGCCAAACATGACAAGTCTGAATGCACTCTGGGTCACATTTTATTCTGCAGATATCTTTAGACTTTTTTGTATTTTGGTGTTATTGAGCCATAAAACCCATCTTTTACCAGGGCAAGACCTGAAACCCAGCCTGTGTAGCTAAACCTTAAAGGTTGACCTATGTTAGGGGTGTCCATAGTTTTTGTCCTGGGGGCCGCATTGGGCTAAAACAATTTGACCGAGGGCTGAAAGCCGACTGCATGTAAAGTAACTATATATATATATATATATATATATATATATATATATATATATATATATATATATATATATATATATATATATATATATGTGTGTGTGTGTCCATATTATATTGATATAATGGATATCTAATTAATAATTAATATAATTGGATATTAAAATTATGTGAAAGTTGAACTCCTATTTTGTTTACTTCCGTGACAACCTTTATAATAACTCAGAAATATCAAACAGCTAAAATGCGCCAAACATGGATATGTGTGGAGATAGTGTTTTGCATTTTTCCCATCATGTTTTGTAATGGGTGAATTTTTTTGTGGTGCATGGGATGTTTTTTTTATAGTATCCACAAATAATTATTGTGTAATGTGTGACCATGTCTGCTGGCATTTTTGTTGGTTCGATTTTTTTTTGCACCATGACTAGAGAAGGTTGTTTGCATTGGGTCAGGTAAATAAGTAAATGCTGCACTTGGTTTCATTCAAAGCATGCTAATTGGTCATAGACCTGAATTACTCATGTTGTCCACAAGATGGCGACAAAGCAGCAGCAAATACATTGACTTTAAAAATGAATTGAAATCTCCCTGCGGCCAGATTCCTCATTAATAACCCACGATGTTTCGCGGACCAAATTGAAGATGCCGGCGGGCCGCAAATGGGTGCAGGCTGTACTTTGGACACCCGTGACCTATGTAATCCTCCTCCGTTCTTTTAGAGCAGGTGTGCTCACACTTTTCAACAGACGAGCTACTT